>NW_022261983.1:10785141-10873500 GCF_002021735.2 Oncorhynchus kisutch
TAAGTGAGATGAGAACCGCTACAATCTCATGTGCCATCTACTGCCGTTGTGCCCTTGACCAAGGTACTTCATCCACAAGGCAGTTTTTGTTTTACTTCCGTGCTGATGCACTTTTGACCTGACTTTCTGCAATATATTTGTAATGGCCAATGCGTTATGTAAGTCTCTGTTAAGCATTGTGTTGTCATAAGACAACCGACTGTATTTCTCTTCTTAACTTTTCTACCTTTTGTATTCTGACGGGGCAGTTATACTGCTGCCCCCTGTTGGTGAGATCTGACTGGTCAGTTACACTGCTGCCCCCTGTTGGTGAGATCTGACAGGTCAGTTACACTGTTGCCCCCTGTTGGTGAGATCTGACTGGTCAGCTACACTGCTGCCCCCTGTTGGTGAGATCTGACTGGGCAGTTATACTGCTGCCCCCTGTTGGTGAGATCTGACTGGTCAGTTACACTGCTGCCCCCTGTTGGTGAGATCAGACTGGGCAGTTACACTGCTGCCCCCTGTTGGTGAGATCTGACGGGGCAGTTATACTGTTGCCCCCTGTTGGTGAGATCTGACTGGTCAGTTACACTGCTGCCCCCTGTTGGTGAGATCTGATGGGGCAGTTATACTGCTGTCCCCTGTTGGTGAGATCTGATGGGGCAGTTACACTGCTGTCCCCTGTTGGTGAGATCAGACTGGGCAGTTATACTGCTGCCCCTTGTTGGTGAGATCTGACTGGGCAGTTACACTGCTGTCCCCTGTTGGTGAGATCTGATGGGGCAGTTATACTGCTGTCCCCTGTTGGTGAGATCTGATGGGGCAGTTATACTGCTGTCCCCTGTTGGTGAGATCTGACTGGTCAGTTATACTGCTGTCCCCTGTTGGTGAGATCTGACTGGGCAGTTACACTGCTGTCCCCTGTTGGTGAGATCTGACTGGTCAGTTATACTGCTGTCCCCTGTTGGTGAGATCTGACTGGTCAGTTATACTGCTGCCCCCTGTTGGTGAGATCTGACTGGGCAGTTACACTGCTGCCCCCTGTTGGTGAGATCAGACTGGGCAGTTACACTGCTGTCCCCTGTTGGTGAGATCTGATGGGGCAGTTATACTGCTGTCCCCTGTTGGTGAGATCTGACTGGGCAGTTACACTGCTGTCCCCTGTTGGTGAGATCTGATGGGGCAGTTATACTGCTGTCCCCTGTTGGTGAGATCTGACTGGGCAGTTACACTGCTGTCCCCTGTTGGTGAGATCTGATGGGGCAGTTATACTGCTGTCCCCTGTTGGTGAGATCGGATGGGGCAGTTATACTGCTGTCCCCTGTTGGTGAGATCTGACTGGTCAGTTATACTGCTGTCCCCTGTTGGTGAGATCTGACTGGGCAGTTACACTGCTGTCCCCTGTTGGTGAGATCTGACTGGTCAGTTATACTGCTGTCCCCTGTTGGTGAGATCTGACTGGTCAGTTATACTGCTGCCCCCTGTTGGTGAAATCCCCCCCCCCCCCTGTGGTTGTACAGTACCTTCTGAATCACATGGTGGTAGTCTATGGTTGTCCTGCCTTCTGAATCACATGGTGGTAGTCTATGGTTGTCCTGCCTTCTGAATCACATGGTGATAGTCTATGGTTGTCCTGCCTTCTGAATCACATGGTGGTAGTCTATGGTTGTCCTGCCTTCTGAATCACATGGTGGTAGTCTATGGTTGTCCTGCCTTCTGAATCACATGGTGGTAGTCTATGGTTGTCCTGCCTTCTGAATCACATGGTGGTAGTCTATGGTTGTACTGTCTTCTGAATCACATGGTTGTAGTCTATGGTTGTACTGTCTTCTGAATCACATGGTGGTAGTCTATGGTTGTACAGTACCTTCTGAATCACATGGTGGTAGTCTATGGTTGTACAGTACCTTCTCAATCACATGGTGGTAGTCTATGGTTGTACTGTCTTCTGAATCACATGGTGGTAGTCTATGGTTGTCCTGCCTTCTGAATCACATGGTGGTAGTCTATGGTTGTACTGTCCTCTGAATCACATGGTGGTAGTCTATGGTTGTACTGTCCTCTGAATCACATGATGGTAGTCTATGGTTGTACTGTCTTCTGAATCACATGGTGGTAGTCTATGGTTGTCCTGCCTTCTGAATCACATGGTGATAGTCTATGGTTGTCCTGTCTTCTGAATCACATGGTGGTAGTCTATGGTTGTACTGTCCTCTGAATCACATGGTGGTAGTCTATGGTTGTCCTGCCTTCTGAATCACATGGTGGTAGTCTATGGTTGTCCTGCCTTCTGAATCACATGGTGATAGTCTATGGTTGTCCTGTCTTCTGAATCACATGGTGGTAGTCTATGGTTGTCCTGCCTTCTGAATCACATGGTGGTAGTCTATGGTTGTCCTGCCTTCTGAATCACATGGTGGTAGTCTATGGTTGTCCTGCCTTCTGAATCACATGGTGGTAGTCTATGGTTGTCCTGCCTTCTGAATCACATGGTGGTAGTCTATGGTTGTACTGTCCTCTGAATCACATGGTGGTAGTCTATGGTTGTCCTGACTTCTGAATCACATGGAGGTAGTCTATGGTTGTCCTGCCTTCTGAATCACATGGTGGTAGTCTATGGTTGTCCTGCCTTCTGAATCACATGGTGGTAGTCTATGTCAAAGCTTGCTAGTGAGAGCTTCCCTCCCCCATTTGGTTATTGCACAGTTGAAGTGCTGACGTTTGCATAAAGTTGGGAATTTTTGGGGGGTTGCAAGTTCTAGTCACCAAAGGTTAATGTCAAATGCGCTACAACCTGCCTCGGATTGAATCTCTGTCCTAATCTAAATCCTAGTCCCTACCTCCTGATTGAATCTCTGTCCTAATCTAAATCCTAGTCCCTACCTCTTGATTTAATCTCTGTCCTAATCTAAATCCTAGTCCCTACCTCCTGATTGAATCTCTGTCCTAATCTAAATCCTAGTCCCTACCTCCTGATTGAATCTCTGTCCTAATCTAAATCCTAGTCCCTACCTCTTGATTTAATCTCTGTCCTAATCTAAATCCTAGTCCCTACCTCCTGATTTAATCTCTGTCCTAATCTAAATCCTAGTCCCTACCTCCTGATTGAATCTCTGTCCTAATCTAAATCCTAGTCCCTACCTCTTGATTTAATCTCTGTCCTAATCTAAATCCTAGTCCCTACCTCCTGATTGAATCTCTGTCCTAATCTAAATCCTAGTCCCTACCTCCTGATTTAATCTCTGTCCTAATCTAAATCCTAGTCCCTACCTCCTGATTGAATCTCTGTCCTAATCTAAATCCTAGTCCCTACCTCTTGATTTAACCTCTGTCCTAATCTAAATCCTAGTCCCTACCTCCTGATTTAATCTCTGTCCTAATCTAAATCCTAGTCCTTACATCTTGATTGAATCTCTGTCCTAATCTAAATCCTAGTCCCTACCTCCTGATTTAATCTCTGTCCTAATCTAAATCCTAGTCCTTACGTCTTGATTGAATCTCTGTCCTAATCTAAATCCTAGTCCCTACCTCCTGATTTAATCTCTGTCCTAATCTAAATCCTAGTCCCTACGTCTTGATTGAATCTCTGTCCTAATCTAAATGCTAGTCCCTACGTCTTGATTGAATCTCTGTCCTAATCTAAGTGCTAGTCCCTACGTCTTGATTGAATCTCTGTCCTAATCTAAGTGCTAGTCCCTACGTCTTGATTGAATCTCTGTCCTAATCTAAGTGCTAGTCCCTACGTCTTGATTGAATCTCTGTCCTAATCTAAGTGCTAGTCCCTACCTCTTGATTTAATCTCTGTCCTAATCTAAATCCTAGTCCCTACCTCCTGATTTAATCTCTGTCCTAATCTAAATCCTAGTCCCTACCTCCTGATTTAATCTCTGTCCTAATCTAAATCCTAGTCCCTACCTCCTGATTGAATCTCTGTCCTAATCTAAATCCTAGTCCCTACCTCTTGATTTAACCTCTGTCCTAATCTAAATCCTAGTCCCTACCTCCTGATTTAATCTCTGTCCTAATCTAAATCCTAGTCCTTACATCTTGATTGAATCTCTGTCCTAATCTAAATCCTAGTCCCTACCTCCTGATTTAATCTCTGTCCTAATCTAAATCCTAGTCCTTACGTCTTGATTGAATCTCTGTCCTAATCTAAATCCTAGTCCCTACCTCCTGATTTAATCTCTGTCCTAATCTAAATCCTAGTCCCTACGTCTTGATTGAATCTCTGTCCTAATCTAAATGCTAGTCCCTACGTCTTGATTGAATCTCTGTCCTAATCTAAGTGCTAGTCCCTACGTCTTGATTGAATCTCTGTCCTAATCTAAGTGCTAGTCCCTACGTCTTGATTGAATCTCTGTCCTAATCTAAGTGCTAGTCCCTACGTCTTGATTGAATCTCTGTCCTAATCTAAATCCTAGTCCCTACGTCTTGATTGAATCTCTGTCCTAATCTAAGTGCTAGTCCCTACGTCTTGATTGAATCTCTGTCCTAATCTAAATCCTAGTCCCTACGTCTTGATTGAATCTCTGTCCTAATCTAAATCCTAGTGTAACGGTTCTCTTTAGTTGAAGGAGAGGCGGACCAAAATGCGGCGTGATGATGATTCATGTTTGTTTAATAAAGGAAACTATACATGAATAAACTACAAAAAAATGAAATGTGAAAACCGAAACAGCCCTATCTGGTGCAAAACACAGAGACAGGAACAATCACCCACAAACACACAGTGAAACCCAGGCTACCTAAATATGGTTCCCAATCAGAGACAATGACTAACACCTGCCTCTGATTGAGAACCATATCAGGCCAGACATAGAAATAGACAAACAAGACAACCAACATAGAATGCCCACTCAGATCACACCCTGACCAACCAAAACATAGAAACATACAAAGCAAACTATGGTCAGGGTGTGACACCTAGTCCCTACCTGTTGAGCCATTACAGACCTGAAGGAAGTGGATCAGTGTAGATCAGGGATGGGTAACTGATGAGGGGTGGGGCCACAAAAAAACTGAACTCATCATGAGGGACCACAGTTGCTCTTAGGTCTGCCAACATCAATACATTATATGTTTTTAGTTCATTTCCGAATGACACCATTCTGTATACTTCTAGCCCTTCTCTGGACACTGTGTTAACAACCCTCCAGACGAGCTTCAATGCCATACAACTCTCCTTCCGTGGCCTCCAATTGCTCTTAAATACAAGTAAAACTAAATGCATGCTCTTCAACCGATCGCTGCCTGCACCTGCCCGCCCGTCCAACATCACTACTCTGGAAGGTTCTGACTTAGAATATGTGGACAACTACAAATACCTAGGTGTCTGGTTAGACTGTAAACTCTCCTTCCAGACTCACATCAAACATCTCCAATCCAAAGTTAAATCTAGAATTGGCTTCCTATTTCGCAAGAAAGCATCCTTCACTCATGCTGCCAAACATACCCTCGTAAAACTGACCATCCTACCGATCCGTGACTTCGGCGATGTAATTTACAAAATAGCCTCCAGGACCCTACTCAATAAATTGGATGCAGTCTATCACAGTGCCATCTGTTTTGTCACCAAAGCCCCATATACTACCCACCACTGCGACCTGTAAGCTCTCGTTGGCTGGCCTTCGCTTCATACTCGTCGCCAAACCCACTGGCTCCAGGTCATCTACAAGACCCTGCTAGGTAAAGTCCCCCCTTATCTCAGCTCGCTGGTCACCATAGCAGCACCCACCTGTAGCACGCGCTCCAGCAGGTATATCTCACTGGTCACCCCCAAAACCAATTCTTCCTTTGGCTGCCTCTTCTTCCAGTTCTCTGCTGCCAATGACTGGAAGGAACTACAAAAGTCTCTGAAACTGGAAACACTTATCTCCCTCACTACTGCACCTGTACATAGCCCATCTATAATTTAGCCCAAACAACTACCTCTCCCCCTAGTGTATTTATTTATTTAGCTAATTTGCACACCATTATTTTTATCTCTACTTTGCACATTCTTCCACTGCAAATCTACCATTCCATTTGTTTTACTCCATGTGTAACTCTGTGTTGTTGTATGTGTCGAACTGCTTTGCTTTATCTTGGCCAGGTCGCAATTGTAAATGAGAACTTGTTCTCAACTGGCCTACCTGGTTAAATAAAGGTGAAATACTGTATATATATTTTTTTAAACACACACTCTCCCTCCCTCCCTCCCTCCCTCCCTCCCTCCCTCCCTCCCTCCCTCCCTCCCTCCCTCCCTCCCTCCCTCCCTCCCTCCCTCCCTCCCTCCCTCTCTCTCTCCCTCAGATGTCTGGGACACCACCCCCAGTACGTCCTAGGAAGCCATCAGGTGTTAGAGTCATGCCCCATGATGGTCAACTTCCTTCCCATGGCTACGCAAAGGTGTTCAAAGGTGTGTGTATGTATGCGCACTGTATGTGTATGTGTGCGTGCATGTGTGTGTGTTTTGTTTAAACTGACATCTATGTTATATCTCTCGTCAGTGAATGGGGCCAGTAGTGAGCCAAAATACACATCTCGAGGACATGCAGAGAGAGAGGTGGTATGTATCTGTATTTGTGTGTTCATACAGTATGTATGCAAATGTGTGTGTGCATGTGTGTGAGTGTCTTTGTGTGTGTGTTTGTGTGTCTTTGTGTGTGTGTGCATGTGTGCGCGTGTGTTTGCGTGCTTGTGTGTGTTTGTGTGCATGTGTGTGTGTGTCTGTGAGTGTGTGTGCATGTGTGTGTGTGCATGTGCTTGTGTGTCTTTGTGTGTGTATCTTTGTGTGTGTGTGCATGTGTGTGTGTCTTTGTGTGTGTGTGCATGTGCGTGTGTGTGTGTGCGTGTGTCTTTGTGTTTGTGCGTGTGTGTATCTGTCTGTCTTTGTGTGTGTGTGTGTGTGTGTGTGTGTGTGTGTCTTTGTGTGTGTGTGCATGTGCAGGTGTGTGTGTGTGTGTCTGTGATTCTTTGTGTGTGTTTGCATGGCTGCTCTCACCAGACCAATGCATTGATGTGTCTGGTTTAGCTGGGATGTGTTCTTCCTTCAGGAGATCCTAAACCACTGTTTTGATGACGTGGAGCGCTTCATGGGACGCCTGCAGCAGGCTGCTGAGGCTCAGAGCATCCTCAACCAGACAAAGAGGAAGAGCAGAAAAAGCCAGAAGAAAGAGAAGCAGGATGGTGAGAGAGAGAGAGGGGGGGGAGAGAGAGAGAGAGAGAGGGAGAGAGAGAGAGAGAGAGAGAGAGAGAGAGAGAGGGGGAGAGAGAGGGGGAGAGAGAGAGAGAGAGAGGGGGGGGGGAGAGAGGGGAGAGAGAGAGAGAGAGAGAGAGAGAGAGAGAGAGGGGGAGAGAGAGAGAGAGAGAGAGAGAGAGGGGAAGAGAGAGAGAGAGAGAGAGAGAGAGAGAGAGGGGGAGAGAGGGGGAGAGAGAGAGAGAGAGAGAGAGAGAGAGAGAGGGGAGAGAGGGGGAGAGAGAGGGGGGGAGAGAGAGAGAGAGAGAGGGGGGGGAGAGAGAGAGGGGGAGAGAGAGGGCGGGCGGGAAAGAGAGAGAGAGAGAGAGAGAGGGGGAGAGAGGGGGAGAGAGAGGGGGAGAGAGAGAGAGAGAGAGAGGGGGAGAGAGAGGGCGGGCGGGAAAGAGAGAGAGAGAGAGAGAGAGAGGGGGGAGAGAGAGGGGGGGGAAGAGAGAGAAAGAGAGAGAGAGAGAGAGGGCGGGCGGGTGGGCGGGAGTGGGAGAGAGAGAGACAGAGAGAGAGAGAGAGAGAGGGCGGGAGTGGGAGAGAGAGAGAGAGAGAGAGAGAGTTATTAAAGGTGGTGAACAGCTGTCGGAGGAATGTAACCACTCTCAACTCTCAAAAATAGATGAGACCAAAATAATAGTTTTAGCCATGTTTTTTGGCCATACAGTGTTTGTTTACAATTGCTTTGTTTACAAACATTGAAGGTAAAAAAAACAGTTTTTATTATATTTTTCGGGTTCTGATGGGGTATGGCTCATAAGGCATTTATAAGTTATATTCTTCAATAATCAATGGGCACATATCATTAATTTAAAAAAACGCATGTCGCAATCTCAGGACCCAATCCAGTCACAGAACAAACAGGATGCTCTTCAACACAGTGTAGAGGTATACTTACTGTAGCATTGTCTAGTGGAACTGTACAGTGTAGAGGTATACTTACTGTAGCATTGTCTAGTGGAACTGTACAGTGTAGAGGTATACTTACTGTAGCATTGTCTAGTGGAACTGTACAGTGTAGAGGTATACTTACTGTAGCATTGTCTAGTGGAACTGTACAGTGTAGAGGTATACTTACTGTTCTAGGAGGAGGAAGGGTCTAGCAGGAGGAACGGTCTAGGAGGAGGAAGGGTCTAGCAGGAGGAAGGGTCTAGGAGGAGGTAGGGTCTAGCAGGAGGAAGGGTCTAGCAGGAGGAAGGGTCTAGCAGGAGGAAGGGTCTAGCAGGAGGAAGGGTCTAGGAGGAGGAAGGGTCTAGTAGGAGGAAGGGTCTAGCAGGAGGAAGGGTCTAGCAGGAGGAAGGGTCTAGCAGGAGGAAGGGTCTAGTGAAATGAATATAGTTGTACATGCGTTCTGGGTACTATTGTTACATGTTATTTAATTGATGAATACCCATTGTAGTAGTTGATTGTTTTGTGTTTTGTGTGCAGATGATTTGCTAACCCTGAAAGCCTGCCCTCCACCTGAGGAGGAGTTTGTTGACATTTTTCAGAAAGTCAAGTACTCCTTCTGTCTGCTGGTGAGCCCATGTAGTGGACTAACAGAGGCATTTGTTTCTGTCCATTGTCCCTCTCTGTCACACAAAATCAATCTTTCATATGAAAGGCTAATTTCTTTCTAACTTTCTCACCTCAGTATACTCCGGGGTCTGGTGTAGTGCTAACTTTCTCACCTCAGTTACTCCGGGGTCTGGTGTAGTGCTAACTTTCTCACCTCAGTATACTCCGGGGTCTGGTGTAGTGCTAACTTTCTCACCTCAGTTACTCCGGGGTCTGGTGTAGTGCTAACTTTCTCACCTCAGTATACTCCGGGGTCTGGTGTAGTGCTAACTTTCTCACCTCAGTATACTCCGGGGTCTGGTGTAGTGCTAACTTTCTCACCTCAGTTACTCCGGGGTCTGGTGTAGTGCTAACTTTCTCACCTCAGTATACTCCGGGGTCTGGTGTAGTGCTAACTTTCTCACCTCAGTTACTCCGGGGTCTGGTGTAGTGCTAACTTTCTCGACTCTGGACAACACATGTCCCCTTGGAGACGGGGTTCCAGCATCCTTACATATTTTCTACCCTCTGTCTATCTCCCAATCTGTTCCTACATCTGTCTGCCCTCTGTCTATCTCCCAATATGTTCCTACATCTGTCTACCCTCTGTCTATCTACCAATATGTTCCTACATCTGTCTACCCTCCGCCCATCACCCAATATGTTCCTACATCTGTCTACCCTCTGTCTATCTACCAATCTCTTCCTACATCTGTCTGCCCTCCGCCCTCTGTCCATCACCCAATATGTTCCTACATCTGTCTACCCTCTGCCTATCTACCAATATGTTCCTACATCTGTCTGCCCTCCGCCCTCCGCCCCATCACCCAATATGTTCCTACATCTGTCTACCCTCTGCCTATCTACCAATATGTTCCTACATCTGTCTGCCCTCCGCCCTCCGCCCCATCACCCAATATGTTCCTACATCTGTCTGCCCTCCGCCCTCCGCCCCATCACCCAATATGTTCCTACATCTGTCCTATCATGTAATAAAAATACATATCTCTGTTTTCCCTTTAAAAAAAGAAGCTCAGTCCTCTGTTTTACTATCTGTAACTCAGTTAGTAGAGCATTAGCATCGGCAGGCTTCCATTCCCAGGACCAGCCGCACATCAAATATATGCAGCGCGGCTGTAAGTTGCTTAGGATAAATATTATGATTATTATGATTAAATTATTTTGCTTTCAGGACCGCCTGAAGTCGTCCATCACAGAGCCGTCTTCTGGGGAGCTGGTGCATCACGTCTTTATTCCCCTGGGCCTGGTATGTATTTACTAGACTGATCCCAGACCTGTCCACTGGTTCCAGATCTGTCCACTGGGCCTGCTATGTATTTACTAGCCTGGTTCCAGACCTGTCCACTGGGCCTGGTATGTATTTACTAGACTGATCCCAGACCTGTCCACTGGTTCCAGATCTGTCCACTGGGCCTGGTATGTATTTACTAGCCTGGTTCCAGACCTGTCCACTGGGCCTGGTATGTATTTACTAGCCTGGTTCCAGACCTGTCCACTGGGCCTGGTATGTATTTACTAGCCTGGTTCCAGACCTGTCCACTGGGCCTGGTATGTATTTACTAGCCTGGTTCCAGACCTGATCACCAGGCCTGGTATGTATTTACTAGCCTGGTTCCAGACCTGTCCACCAGGCCTGGTATGTATTTACTAGCCTGATCACAGACCTGTCCACTGGTCCCAGACATGTCCACAAGGCCTGGCAGGTATTTACTAGCCTGGTACCAGATCTGTGTGTTCTGTAGTGGCCAACTCCATTGGTTGCTGACAATGCACAAGCTAGCAAGATCCCATTGGCTCATTCTAGCATGTATTTGCATATTACCATTATAGAACGCCTACTCTGTGAAGTGTGCATGTGCAATAACTCCATCCACCCTTGCACTCCTTCTAAACAACGCACATTTTAGAAACTTTGGCAAAAGGTAAAGTCTACAAAAAACTTAGTCCACTCTGTTCGTAACAAATTATAGTTTTGGGAACAGAAAACTTTATTGAGATCAAATGTTTCAGCAATGAGAAAATTAGCAGAATGTCGGCCAAAATCAATCTCGCTCCATCTTCTTCCACTGCTGGCCAATGAGCTTCTTCTCACTACCATATTTGGTAGTGAGTGGAAACGCCAATCGGATGCTTCACATTCACCCTTTGAAATATCTGGTTCATTGTTCATTCTTTGGTGATACTGTATGATTATCTATCTGTCGCTGTCTGTCACAGGTGGGCATCAGTGTTAAGTCTGATATCGATCCATGTCTCTCTCTCTCTCTCTCTGGTTTCAGATGGTGAAGACTACTGATGGGCCAAAGATGGGGGCGACTGTGGTCAGTCCAGCCTTGACCAGTGGTGCTGTGTCTCTACTGCAGAAACACCTGACCGATGAAGAGAAGGAGCTTTGGAGCTCCCTGGGGCCTAACTGGACCTTACACTGGTAATATAATCATATATGCTATTTAGCAGATGCTTTTATCTAAACCGACTTACTGTCATTTATGCATCCTACATCTTACATATGGGTGGTCCCGGGAATCAAACCCACTATACTGGTGTTACAAGCACCATGCTCTACCAACTGAACTATAGGTGAAACTGGTGTGTGTGTGTACTGCTATGATGTCTGTGCTTATCGATGTACAGATGCCGTATCTTAATTTGAGCCTGATTCACAAAGCAGGAAAATAATCCTGCAGCAATAGGAAATGTGTGTTGTTGTGTGGATTATAGTTAGATATTTTTTGCAGGGGTTGACATTTTTCGTTGATGCAAGTAAGACATTTAAAATGGAAAATACAAACTTTAGAAGCCTTTTTAACCCTTGAATACACTACATGTTTGCATTTCCTGTTGAGCAGGAAAATTCCTGCAACAACAGGATTATCAAATTAAGATACGGCATCTGTATGATTGTGTGTAGTTCATATGCACATTGTCATCCATAGACAAGGCTCAAGACAAGTCCTGACCTTTGGCCTTATTCTCTCCCAGCTCCCAGCTTGTTGAGTCTGTCCCTCCATACTCACCTGTCTTTCTGGATGGATGGCAGCCTGAGGCCTTTGACCCAGAAGGTCAACTTTGGGAGGACCCAATCAAGTCACAGCACAAACAGGACGCTCTTCAATACAGTGTAGAGGTGTACTTACTGTAGCATTGTCTAGTGGAACTTTACAGTGTAGAGGTATACTTACTGTAGCATTGTCTAGTGGAACTGTACAGTGTAGAGGTATACTTACTGTAGCATTGTCTAGTGGAACTGTACAGTGTAGAGGTGTACTTACTGTAGCATTGTCTAGTGGAACTGTACAGTGTAGAGGTGTACTTACTGTAGCATTGTCTAGTGGAACTGTACAGTGTAGAGGTGTACTTACTGTAGCATTGTCTAGTGGAACTGTACAGTGTAGAGGTGTACTTACTGTAGCATTGTCTAGTGGAACTGTACAGTGTAGAGGTATACTTACTGTAGCATTGTCTAGTGGAACTGTACAGTGTAGAGGTATACTTACTGTAGCATTGTCTAGTGGAACTGTACAGTGTAGAGGTGTACTTACTGTAGCATTGTCTAGTGGAACTGTACAGTGTAGAGGTATACTTACTGTAGCATTGTCTAGTGGAACTGTACAGTGTAGAGGTATACTTACTGTAGCATTGTCTAGTGGAACTGTACAGTGTAGAGGTGTACTTACTGTAGCATTGTCTAGTGGAACTGTACAGTGTAGAGGTGTACTTACTGTAGCATTGTCTAGTGGAACTGTACAGTGTAGAGGTATACTTACTGTAGCAGTGTCTAGTGGAACTGTACAGTGTAGAGGTGTACTTACTGTAGCATTGTCTAGTGGAACTGTACAGTGTAGAGGTATACTTACTGTAGCATTGTCTAGTGGAACTGTACAGTGTAGAGGTGTACTTACTGTAGCATTGTCTAGTGGAACTGTACAGTGTAGAGGTGTACTTACTGTAGCATTGTCTAGTGGAACTATACAGTGTAGAGGTGTACTTACTGTAGCATTGTCTAGTGGAACTGTACAGTGTAGAGGTATACTTACTGTAGCATTGTCTAGTGGAACTGTACAGTGTAGAGGTATACTTACTGTAGCATTGTCTAGTGGAACTGTACAGTGTAGAGGTATACTTACTGTAGCATTGGCTTGTGGAACTGTACAGTGTAGAGGTATACTTACTGTAGCATTGGCTTGTGGAACTGTATGTCATCTTATTTAGATTGTAATGGATTAGATGTAATTATGTAATCATTCCTTCTGATTCCTTCCCTAATTTAGGACCCTCCTGACCAGGCTGTGGAAGGACCCAGTTCAGTCCAGCACACTGATGAATCGTACGTTTCTGACTCCCCCAATAACTACTGTAATGCTTTTTGTTTACTGATTCACACAGTTCACGAGAAACACAGTTTCACCACTGATTGTGGCACCTTTCACCTTTCACTAAGTTTTATGATAGAGTGCTTGGATCCAATAACTTCCTGTGTCCATAAAACAGAGGGGTGTTTTTTTAAAAGTTATTACTTTTCTATTATTTATATATAATATATAACATTATTAATAATACATCATTAATATAGTAAAATCCTCAATTCTCAATTAGGTCAGAGGGGAGGGACTGTCAACCTTCTAATCCAATATGGCTGAGAAGTTGGCGAGGAGATTGGACTTGAGGAATCAAGGAAATACAGTTGAGATTGAGGACTGTCTGTTACAACTGAGATTGACCCTAGGACTGTCTGTTACAACTGAGATTGACCCTATGACTGTCTGATACAACTGAGATTGACCCTAGGACTGTCTGATACAACTGAGATTGACCCTAGGACTGTCTGATACAACTGAGATTGACCCTAGGACTGTCTGTTACAACTGAGATTGACCCTAGGACTGTCTGATACAACTGAGATTGACCCTAGGACTGTCTGATACAACTGAGATTGACCCAGGGACTGTCTGATACAACTGAGATTGACCCTAGGACTGTCTGACAACTGAGATTAACCCAAGGACTGTCTGATAGAACTGAGATTGACCCCAGGACTGTCTGACAACTGCGATTGACCCCAGGACTGTCTGACAACTGCGATTGACCCCAGGACTGTCTGACAACTGCGATTGACCCCAGGACTGTCTGACAACTGAGATTGACCCAAGGAATGTCTGTTTCTCCTCCAGAGATGGCAGTGAACTTCCACCTGAGGGCGAGAGAATGTTCAGCTGCAGCTACGGCTTTGTTGCCAGGAACAGCAGTGAACTCTCCGTGCTGCAGGGAGAAACTCTGGAGGTTTTTATTCTAGAATGTTTGTACTACATGACAACACTATAATAATGTGTGAACTGCATGTTAAATACTGTCTGAGTCTCAAACAAGACCCTACTCCCTATATAGTGCGCTTCCTTTGACCAGAGCCTATAAGGTCTCCTTGTGTCACTCAACTATAATTTACAGAAGTTCACATGTATTGAATTATCCTCCTTACTTAAAAAGTTCTCACAAATTAATTCCATTCTGTGAGCTTTATTGTCTTGATTCAGTATATCTGACATGGCCATGAACACAGAGCAAACATATTATTTATAACAACAAGTGAATCACAATTCCATATTATAAATACAAATCCTAATTCGAATCCTCTCTCTTTTAGGTGATTGAGTCGTCAAATCGTTGGTGGAAGTGCCGCAATAACTTTGACCAGATTGGGTTTGTTCCCTTCAACATTCTGGAGCCTCTGTCTGCCCTCAACAACAACCATAGGGATAGCCCAGTGGCACTCAGACAGTCCAAGGTAGTGGACGCACGCTAGCTCGAACACACACAGACACACACACACACACACACACACATGCACACACACACACACACACACACACACACGGTTGACACCGTTTCCACACTAATGGTGCCTCTTTACAATGATGTGATACAACTTTGATACAAAGTCCCCACTTGTTGTAGCAAACAAATATTATGAAATAAACACTTTGTGACTTGTCAGATAAATATCAGCAAGCTAGCTAGTGGTCTGCTTGGTTAGCTAGCTAGTGGTCTGCTTGGTTAGCTAGCTAGTGGTCTGCTTGGTTAGTTAGCTAGTGGTCTGCTTGGTTAGCTAGCTAGTGGTCTGCTTGGTTAGCTAGCTAGTGGTCTGCTTGGTTTGCTAGCTAGTGGTCTGCTTGGTTAGCTAGCTAGTGGTCTGCTTGGTTAGCTAGCTAGTGGTCTGCTTGGTTAGCTAGCTAGCTGCTTGGCTAAACACAGAAGGTCAGCGCACTGTTTTCTGATTGGCTAAACGGATCCGTTTCATCTTTAGCTAAGATTTGAGGTGTTGAATCTTGGAAACTACAGCAGACAACATGAGACGTTCTAAAACTACAACAGATCAAGCTAATTTAGTTCTAAAATGGCATAAAACCGTCTCGGCTGTTGTATCTGAACTGGGCTTAATAGACACATACTCACCGACTCATCTGAGTTACCCTGTGTGTTCGTGTCTCTGTTTGACAGAAGGTGCCCTTCGCCCCTGCAAGGCACTTCTCCTACACCCCCTCCAGCAGAGAAGGGGCCAACTTCCCCGCCGTGCCCCGCCGTCCTCACAGCATGTCCCCCTCCACCATGACAGGGGGCGACAGAGACAAAGGTAAGCCTGTGGTTTGGTGGTCTATAGTGGTCAGTGTCACCACCCACCTCCAGGTACACATTCCTCCCTCTGACCGTTGACACACTTTCCTCCATGTATTTAAATAGTTTAGCCAATGAGGTTTCTGCATTATGATGCATTTACATGACACTATATCATTCTATGACAGCCATGTTAACTTTTCATTTACATGACAATACAACATTCTATGACAGCCATGTTAAGTCTTCATTTACATGACTCTACAACATTCTATGACAGCCATGTTAAGTCTTCATTTACATGACTCTACAACATTCTATGACAGCCATGTTAACTCTTCATTTACATGACACTACATGACACTACAACATTCTATGACAGCCTTGTTAACTCTTCATTTACATGACACTACAACATTCTATGACAGCCATGTTAACTCTTCATTTACATGACACTACAACATTCTATGACAGCCATGTTAAAACCTGTTAAAGATAGGGCTGATTACTGCCCCCTTTGGAGGAATTGCGTGCCCATAGTAAACAGAAAAAAAATCTGTCAAAAATTGCTAATATATGCATATAGAAATTATTATTGAATAGAAAACACTCTAAAGCTTCTAAAACCGTTTAAATTATGTATGTATGTAAAGCAGAACTCTCAGGGCACTCATTCTCCCAAACTCTCTCTTGTCATCATAAAAGTTGGCCCAACTTTGACGTCATCGCCCCCACCCTTCCCAAGCACCTACAGTCCTGGGAACAGTTTCTATGTCTGCTTTCAATGGGGCTTCTCATTGTGAGAATTGTGCGCTCACGAGAGTTTTGGCAGCCGAAACCTTTCGGTCACGCGAAAAAACAGGTTACTCTCATGCTCGCTCTGCTCCGGTGATGTCTTTCTTCCAAGATTGATTAAACGATGCGTGTGTTTCTGTTCGTCCTCAGGATTGCTGTGAACCTATATAACATGCTAAAGCTTGGTTCTGAACATAGTTTGACAAGTTTAGTCGACATATAATATGTAATTTCGACGTTTTGGTGCGCATCCACTTGACTTTTTGGCTGCATTTCAACCGAAATATGTCGTGTTTGATAACCGAAAGACACAGACTTCAAAACTAAAGCTGTTTTTGGTAAGTATAAACCCTTCTAGGTCTTCTGATGGAAGAACAGCAAAGGTAAGGGAATATTTATGTGGTAAATTTGGGTTTCTGTGGACTCCAAGATAGAGGAGCCATAATGCTAATTTCTGAGCGCCGACTCATATTATAGCCTAGTGAACGAAATCTGTAACGTTAAAAATAAATGTAACACAGCGATTGCATTTAGAAGAAGTGTATCTTTCTATATATATGTAGAACATGCATATTTAGTCAAAGTTTATGATGTGTATTCCTTGTTAGCTGACGGCATCTGCCGGAGCTATCGTCATTTCTCCGGACATTTGAGTAGCATTTTTTGAACAATGCGTCATTGTAAACAGAGATTTATGGATATATATAGCATATTATTGAAAAAAACATAAATGTACTGTGTAACATGTTATATTACTGTCATCTGATGAAGATTTCAAAAGGTTAGTGAAATTATTTTTCTTTTAATCCTGCGTTTGGTGATTGCATATTTTGTTCAATTTGGCTATGGAAATTAGCTGTGTCTTCGGTGGTGGTTTGACATAAATATGTGCTATGTTTTCGCCGTAAAACATTTTAGAAATCTGACTTGCTGGGTAGATAAACAAGTTGTTTATCTTTCATTTTAGCTATTGGACTTGTTAATGTGTGGAGGTTAAATACTTTTAAGAATATTTTTTGCGTTCCATGCGCCACATTCCAGCTGACGGTGGGAGGGCAAGTTCCCAATTGGGAATGATGATCCTCAACATTAACTCTTCATTTACATGACACTACAACATTCTATGACAGCCATGTTAACTCTTCATTTACATGACACTACAACATTCTATGACAGCCGTGTTAGCTCTTCATAGCTCACCAACCCAACTCAACATGCTATACATGACTAATAAGCTGCTGCAGTAGTGAGGAGGCTACTAAAGAGACATAAAGTAACCACTATAATAAAGATATGTCTGTCTTATAGACATAAAGTAACTACTATAACTAAGATATGTCTGTCTTATAGACATAAAGTAACTACTATAACTAATATATGTCTGTCTTATAGACGTAAAGTAACTACTATAACTAATATATGTCTGTCTTATAGACGTAAAGTAACCACTATAATAAAGATATGTCTGTCTTATAGACATAAAGTAACTACTATAACTAATATATGTCTGTCTTATAGACGTAAAGTAACTACTATAACTAAGATATGTCTGTCTTATAGACATAAAGTAACTACTATAATAAAGATATGTCTGTCTTATAGACATAAAGTAACTACTATAACTAAGATATGTCTGTCTTATAGACATAAAGTAACTACTATAACTAATATATGTCTGTCTTATAGACATAAAGTAACTACTATAACTAATATATGTCTGTCTTATAGACGTAAAGTAACTACTATAACTAATATATGACTGTCTTATAGACATAAAGTAACCACTATAATAAAGATACAGTGGGGCAAAAACGTATTTAGTCAGCCACCAATTGTGCAAGTTCTCCCACTTAAAAAGATGAGAGAGGCCTGTAATTTTCATCATAGGTACACTTCAACTATGACAGACAAAAGACCTGTAACTTCTTATTTAAGAGGCTCCTCTGTCCTCCACTCATTACCTGTATTAATGGCACCTGTTTGAACTTGTTATCAGTATAAAAGACACCTGTCCACAACCTCAAACAGTCACACTCCAAACTCCACTATGGCCAAGACCAAAGAGCTGTCAAAGGACACAAGAAACAAAATTGTAGACCTGCACCAGGCTGGGAAGACTGAATCTGCAATAGGCAAGCAGCTTGGTTTGAAGAAATCAACTGTGGGAGCAATTATTAGGAAATGGAAGACATACAAGACCACTGATAATCTCCCTCGATCTGGGGCTCCATGCAAGATCTCACCCCTTGGGGTCAAAATGATCACAATAACGGTGAGCAAAAATCCCAGAACCACACGGGGGGACCTAGTGAATGACCTGCAGAGAGCTGGGACCAAAGTAACAAAGCCTACCATCAGTAACACACTACGCCGCCAGGGACTCAAATCCTGCAGTGCCAGACGTGTTCCCCTGCTTAAGCCATTACATGTCCAGGCCCGTCTGAAGTTTGCTAGAGAGCATTTGGATGATCCAGAAGAAGATTGGGAGAATGTCATATGGTCAGATGAAACCAAAATATAACTTTTTGATAAAAACTCAACTTGTCGTGTTTGGAGGAGAAAGAATGCTGAGTTGCATCCAAAGAACACCATACCTACTGTGAAGCATGGGGGTGGAAACATCATGCTTTGGGGCTGTTTTTCTGCAAAGGGACCAGGACGACTGATCCGTGTAAAGGAAAGAATGAATGGGGCCATGTATCGTGAGATTTTGAGTGAAAACCTCCTTCCGTCAGCAAGGGCATTGAAGATGAAACGTGGCTGGGTCTTTCAGCATGACAATGATCCCAAACACACCGCCCGGGCAACGAAGGAGTGGCGTCGTAAGAAGCATTTCAAGGTCCTGAAGTGGCCTAGCCAGTCTCCAGATTTCAACCCCATAGAAAATCTTTGGAGGGAGTTGAAAGTCCGTGTTGCCCAGCAACAGCCCCAAAACCTCAATGCTCTAGAGGAGATCTGCATGGAGGAATGGGCCAAAATACCAGCAACAGTGTGTGAAAACCTTGTGAAGACTTACAGAAAACGTTTGACCTCTGTCATTGCCAACAAAGGGTATATAACAAAGTATTGAGATAAACTTTTGTTATTGACCAAATACTTATTTTCCACCATAATTTTCAAATAAATTCATTAAAAATCCTACAATGTGATTTTCTGGATTTTTTTTCTCATTTTGTCTGTCATAGTTGAAGTGTACCTATGATGAAAATTACAGGCCTCTCTCATATTTTTAAGTGGGAGAACTTGCACAATTGGTGGCTGACTAAATACTTGTTTGCCCCACTGTATGTCTGTCTTATAGACATAATGTAAACACTATAACTGTTACAAAGATATGACTGTCTTATAGACATAAAGTAACTGAAATACTCATGACACATAAAAATGTATCTAGTTAGCCTGGCTAGCTGTAGTCTATACTAACTGGCTACTTAGCTAGCAATGATGATTATCTCATACACACTACAAAGGTACCACATGACTTTATCCCCTGACAGACAGCATGTCATAGACACCATGTACTGGTAATCCTCACTTGTTTCTGCAGCACAAATACAGATAAACATGGTGCAACTTGGAACTTGTCTTGATACTTCTGAGGACTCACAAACTATCTGTTCTCTGTCTTCACTTCACTATTTATGTGCAGTTTGAATAACGATGAGTTATTTTTGAACGAGCACTTTTACTGACTCGAGAGTCACGATTTTTCTTTTTTGTGACTCTTTTCTTTTAGTCGTCTGTTTGGCCTGCTAGTACTGGCCTCAATGAGTCCTACAGCAGGATTAATACACGCCCCTCCAGCTCAGCGGCTCCAGAGATGTACTCCGACCACCAACTGTCTGTCATCATGTCCTCGGGGAAATAAATCATGAGCATAGAGAAGAAAAATACATGTTTAGAACTGATCATTGATCGCATGGTGCAAGAATGAAGCCAACTCATTGATTATTGAATGGTATGATGGACCTACCTTAGTTTAACCAAAACATACACAGCCTCTGCTCAACAAACCCGAACTGGAGAATTAATTGTTTAGGGGCTGCATTTCACGAACCACATTGTGCTGATCACCCTCATGGCAGTCAAGTCGTTCTCAATCTAGTCCAAGAGTCGTTCACAATCTAGTCCAAGAGTCGTTCACAATCTAGTCCAAGAGTCGTTCACAATCTAGTCCAAGAGTCGTTCACAATCTAGTCCAAGAGTCGTTCACAATCTAGTCCAAGAGTCGTTCACAATCTAGTCCAGTTGCGGCCACAAGTAGACCTCGTTTCAAATATATCAAGAATGTTTTTATTTGTATGTTTAGCAATCAATAAACAGATGTTTTAAACCTTTGACATGTCTCAGTCACACAGCTCCAATAAGCCCCTTATGGTGAACAACATGTGAATGAGAGGCTTATAGAATCATAACTTTTTTAGTTTTCAGTTCATTGTTCGCCGGTAGGGGGTCCTGCACTCTCTGGGCATTACTGACTCAAATGAACCTAATGAGTCGAAACATTTGTTCTTTTGACTGAACGAGTCTGAAAGATCCGAGTCAGTAAAAAGAGCCAAACTTTCCATCACTGCAACTCACTGCCTGGAGGCGGGACTTACAACCAACAGGTGGGAGAGAATGCCTCTGATTGGGTAGAAAGTTAGGGGTGATTGACTGATGAGCTGTCAGACATTCTAAATACAGGGACAAACTAGTGGTGTATAGAGAATAACTAAATCTGAATGGGTGGCTGTTTTAACAATCCTATTCCCTATATAGTGCACTACTCTTTTTTTACAATTCAATACCAGAAATAGTACACTATATAGGGAATAGGGTGCCATTTGGGATTCAGAATAGCACTACTCTTATCAGACACTCTGTGTTTTCTGTTCATAGCACTGCAGACCGGCTGGCTACTTCTAAAGGTTTAGTGGTTGTGTTATACCTGCATGTTCTGTATCATGTTGCTAAGCCTCCTGACAATATCCACCCACTCTAGATCCCTCTGGTAAAATGGGTTAAATGACTACAATATAGTCAATGTAATGTCTAGCCCTAAAGCTGTGTAGTCAATGTAATGTCTAACCCTAAAGCTGTGTAGTCCAAGTCAATGTTGTCAATGTAATATCTAACCCTAAAGCTGTGTAGTCAATGTGTAGTCAATGTGTAGTCAATGTGTAGTCAATGTGTGTGTGTGTGTGTGTGTGTGTGTGTGTGTGTGTGTGTGTGTGTGTGTGTGTGTGTGTGTGTGTGTGTGTGTGTGTGTGTGTGCGCACGTGCGTGTGCATGTGCGCGTGCGTGTGTGTGTGTAGTTGTGTGTGTGTGATAGAATACATGTTTATAAGTGAGAACATACTTGTAACAGTGTGTGTACACAGTATGTGCACATTCTTAACTGACATTAAATGTGTGTGTGACCCCTGTACACAGGCTTTACGGTGAACGATGAGCTCCTCCAGCGGCTGGCCAACGGCAGGGCGGGCTCCATCCGTCCCCTAGTGATCCCCCGCACCACAGATACCTCGGCCCCCCTGGACTACCACTCCCCTCCTGCGGAGGTAGAGGGCTGGCTGAGAGGGAAGGGCTTCACTGAGCCGTGAGTGGGTGTAGTGGAGCTAGTTCAATCTACTACAGTATACTTGATATACACTATACTTCTGTCTCACGTCTATCCTTTCTAGCATGGCCATAATGAAGACAACCTTACCTTACTCTGCCCTATCTCTCTCTCCATTCAGGACAGTAACACTTCTGACCACATTACTCTGCCCTATCTCTCTCTCCATTCAGGACAGTAACACTTCTGACCACATTACTCTGCCCTATCTCTCTCTCCATTCAGGACAGTAACACTTCTGACCCCCTTACTGTCCCTTATCTCTCTCCATTCAGTACAGTAACACTTCTGACCACCTTACTGTCCCTTATCTCTCTCCATTCAGGACAGTAACACTTCTGACCCCCTTACTGTCCCTTATCTCTCTCCATTCAGTACAGTAACACTTCTGACCACATTACTCTGCCCTATCTCTCTCTCCATTCAGGACAGTAACACTTCTGACCACATTACTCTGCCCTATCTCTCTCTCCATTCAGGACAATAACACTTCTGACCCCCTTACTGTCCCATATCTCTCTCTCCATTCAGTACAGTAACACTTCTGACCACCTTACTGTCCCTTATCTCTCTCTCCATTCAGGACAGTAACACTTCTGACCACATTACTCTGCCCTATCTCTCTCTCCATTCAGGACAGTAACACTTCTGACCACCTTACTGTCCCATATCTCTCTCTCTCCATTCAGTACAGTAACACTTCTGACCACATTACTCTGCCCTATCTCTCTCTCCATTCAGGACAGTAACACTTCTGACCCCCTTACTGTCCCTTATCTCTCTCCATTCAGGACAGTAACACTTCTGACCACATTACTCTGCCCCATCTCTCTCTCCATTCAGGACAATAACACTTCTAACCACCTTACTGTCCCATATCTCTCTCCATTCAGGACAGTAACACTGCTGGGGAGACTCACTGGTGCTGAGCTCTTCGCCCTGAGTAAAGAGGACCTGCGTATGTTTTCACCAGAGGAGGGTGCCAGAGTGTACAGCCAGATGATGGTGCAGAAGGCTTTACTGGAGGTACAAGCACCCCTATTAACTCGCAACCCCATTGACTGGTAACCCTATTGACTGGCAACCCTATTGACTGGCAACCCTATTGACTGGCAACCCCATTCACTGACAACCTCATTGACTGGCAACCCTATTGACTGGCAGCCTCATACACTGGCAGCCTCATACACTGGCAACCCCATTGACTGGCAACTCCATTGACTGGCAACCTCATTCACTGACAACCCCATTGACTGGCAACCCCATTGACTGACAACCGCATTGACTGACAACCCCATTGACTGACAACCCCATTGACTGACAACCCCATTGACTGACAACCCCATTGACTGGCAACCCTATTGACTGACAACCCTATTGACTGGCAGCCTCATACACTGGCAGCCTCATACACTGGCAGCCTCATACACTGGCAGCCTCATACACTGGCAACCCCATTCTCATCACAACTCTTATAGTGTTGTATCAAAACACATCACTTCCTCAGTAATCCTCTTATTTCTCCTTTCCCTCTGTTTCCTTCTCTTCTGGGTGACACAACTCTCTCATTATAGATTGATCCTTGGTTCCCATGCTTTTTTCCCTCTTCTCTTCTCTTCTCTCCCTCCTTCTCTCCCGCTCTCTTTTCTCTTCCCTCCCTCCTTCTCTCCCTCTCTCTCCTCTTCCCTCCCTCCTTCTCCCCTCTCTCCTCTTCCCTCCCTCCTTCTCTCCTGCTCTTTCTCCTCTTCTCTCCCTCCTTCTCTTCTCCCATCTCTCTCCTCTTCCCTCCCTCCTTCTCCTCTCTCCTCTCTCCTCTTCCCTCCCTCCTTCTCTCCCGCTCTCTCTCCTCTTCTCTCCCTCCTTCTCTCCTCTCTCTCCTCTTCCCTCCCTCCTTCTCCTCTCTCTCCTCTTCCCTCCCTCCTCTCTCCTTTTCCTATCTCTCTTCTTCCCTCCCTCCTTCTCCTCTCTCTCCTCTTCCCTCCCTGCTTCTCCTCTCTCTCCTCTTCCCTCCCTGCTTCTCCTCTCTCTCCTCTTCCCTCCCTCCTTCTCCTCTCACTCCTCTTCCCTCCCTCCTTCTCCTCTCACTCCTCTTCCCTCCCTCCTTCTCCTCTCACTCCTCTTCCCTCCCTCCTTCTCCCCTATCTCCTCTCCCCTCCCTCCTTCTCCTCTCTCTCCTCTTCCCTCCCTCCTTCTCTCTCCTCTTTCCTATTCAGTGTGACTGGGAGTCTCTGGGAGTTTCTGGGTGTAGATTAATTAATACTTCTAATGACGGACTGGTGTTAGATGTGTAACACATGAATCTCATACAATATATTGTTGGATGGACAAGGTTGTTTAAAATGTCAAGTTATGTTAAACGGACTATACTTTCTGTTTTATTTAATGAAGGGAGTGAAGTGAGTCATTTTCCATTTTGGAATCTAACCAATATATTGTAGAACCTTAATCCAACACCTAGAGACTTCCTCAAGAGGTTCAGACCTATTGGTGTAATGGTTAGGGTGTTAGCTTGACAGTCACTGGACCAGGGTTAGAGTCCCGGTTTGGGCTACCCCTGAATTTGCTACACTGTGGCCAGGACTACATGTCAGAAGGGGGATGACTCAAGGAAAGCACCTCCATCGGAGAGGTGTGTACACATGAGGGACTTGGTAAAGCGTGGGGATACACTCTCCAGAAGGAAGGGGGTAATGACCGTTACGCCAAGAGGTCTGAACCTCTTGACGAGGTTGCTAGGTGTTGGCTGGACTTGGGTTGGAGTCCCAGTCTGGGCTTCCCCCTGAGTTCACTACAATATCACAGCACATACTGTCTCACTGGAAGTGAGAGTAGTTCACTCACATTTTATAATCTGACCAACCAGTAGTGACTTGACCTTTCATTACTGTGCTTTGCTACAGACTAGCTTCTTAACGTCAGCAAAGTAACTACTAGCTCCTTAACGTCAGCAAAGTAACTCTACTAGCTTCTTAACGTTAGCAAAGTAACTCTACTAGCTTCTTAACGTTAGCAAAGTAACTACTAGCTCCTTAATGTTAGCAAAGTAACTACTAGCTCCTTAATGTTAGCAAAGTAACTACTAGCTCCTTAATGTTAGCAAAGTAACTACTAGCTCCTTAATGTTAGCAAAGTAACTACTAGTTCCTAATGTTAGCAAAGTAACTACTAGTTCCTTAATGTTAGCAAAGTAACTACTAGCTCCTTAATGTTAGCAAAGTAACTACTAGCGCCTTAACAGACTGTATTTCTTCCTTTCTTTCTCGGTCTCTCTCTCCATTTCTATTAGGATGTCCGCAAATCTACAGAGCTGGAGACAATGATGGAGAAACAGAAACAAAAAGCAGACTTCCAACTGGAGAGCAGGAGGCTGTGACCAAGAACAAGCTATACACATGTATATCACTGAAACACAGATATCACTGGTTGATGGATGCCAACACAATAACATTACTGTCACTGTTTAAGAGGACACACAAACTCACTAACATTTTCTGTATGGAGACTCTGATACAGAGATTTCACTTTTAAAGGGTAGTTCACCCAAACTATAAAATTACTTGCTTTCTTAAGGCGTCCGCATGCTTCCCAGCCAAAACAGTTCGGAACAGTTTGTGCTTATATTATGATGACATTTTGTGACGTTGTTTGTTTTGGACATTGGTGAAGGTTTTTTAGGCTGTTCAGGCACAACATTTTTCTGGATGCAAGGAGAAGTTTTGAGCCGAAGTCTACGCCCCTTCGTCCGTGATTGGTCAACAGTAGGGATTTTTCAATAAAGTCTTTGTTGTCATTCAACGAGAGATGACTCATTTTCATGCAAGAGTTTTCATTGAGAAATACTGCACCAAACATCTTTAGATGGACAATTGCATGACTAAGATCTCCTCTGAAAAAATTTCGAAATTAATGACAGATTTCTTGAGTTACAGTATCTTAGAACAAATCTGACAATTTTGAGAAGGTGTATACTGGTTACGGCATCTCAAAATGGACAAACAGTACTGTTGCCGATTTTTTTGTTCAGTTCGGCTAGCCGAGTTCAGCAAGGCGCCAGCCAAACTGAAGCCTGCTGACGCCTTTACCCTGTAAGCAGTCTATCACATTTTAGGAGAATACCCAGAAGCATACAGTGTCGAAGTAACACAAGTTTATTACTAGAACAGGGGGCAGGCAAAACGACAGATCAAGGGCAGGCAGGGGTCAGTAATCCAGATTAGAGTCCCTAAGGTAAAGAACAGCAGGCAGTCCCGGGGTCAGGTAAGGCAGAGGTTAATAATCCAATGTGGTGTGACAAGGTACAGAATGGCAGGGTCAGGGTCAGGGCAGGCAGAAAGGTAAAAAAACGGGAAAACTAGAAAACAGGAACTAGAACCAGACAGGAGCAAGGTGAAAATGCTGGTTAATTTGACAAACAAAATGAACTGGCAACAGACAAACAGAGAAAACAGGTATAAATACACTGAGGATAATGGGGAAGATGGGTGACACCTGAGGGGGTGGAGACAAGCACAAAGACAGGTGGAACAGATCAGGGTGTGACACGTATAGGTTATATGTTTAATGTTGCACATTTCCCCTGCTGCTGTTTGACCTGGTTACGGTTAGACAGGATGACTTCTAGGTTATATGTTAATGTTGCCATTTCCCTTCCTGCTGTTTGACCTGGTTACGGTTAGACAGGATGACTTCTAGGTTATATGTTAATGTTGCATATTTCTCCAAATTAGGAGGGAATAAGTAGGACACCCGGGAATCCTCCAAGTAGGATTTATGGAAAACCTGGGAATTTGGGTAAAGTTACCAGAATTCTGCAACCCTATTCGGCAGCAGGTAGCCTTCGCTGTTAAGTGCATTGGGCCAGTAACCGAAATATTGCTGGTTCAAATCCCGAGCTGGCAAGGTGGAAAAATATGACATTCTGCCCTTGAGTAAGGCAGTTAACCCCCCAACAACTGCTTCCAGGGTACCGATGACATGGATGTCGAATAAGGCAGCCCCCCGCACCTCTCCAATTCAGTGGATGCGATACATGTGGTAGGCATGCTTCGGTTCAACGTGTTCAGTTTTACAACTGACTAGGTAGCCCCCTTTCCCTCATATAGTAACTTCCATCAGGATATCCTTCCTCCTCACACAGAGTCATAACAACATGGTGTTGTTTCTTAGGGTTAGACAGGATGAGTCCTAGGTTATATAGTAACTTCCATCAGGACATCCTTCCTCCTCACACAGAGTCATAACAACATGGTGGTGTTCATTAGAGTTAGACAGGCTGAGTCCTAGGTTATATAGATTCTAGATAGTGTAGGAACGATCACCCTGGGGCACTCAGATGGGCACAGAACGAATTTACCCTCCGTATCTAACTTAAATCAACATTTTTTTTTAGGGAGAGTAGGCCTATTATAACACTGTCCACCAAAAATATTATCCACTATATGAATACACACACCGATATCATCAACTATATGAATACACACACCGATATCATCAACTATATGAATACACACACCGATATCATCAACTATATGAATACACACACCGATATCATCAACTATATGAATAAACATAACAATATGATCAACTATATGAATACACATAACAATATCATCAACTATATGAATACACACAACAATATCATCAACTATATGAATACACATAACAATATCATCAACTCTGTAAATACACATAACAATCATCATCTTACCTTTTATATTTTTCTCAACACAAGCAGAGTCTGGAATGATCATTACTTTCCTTTGCTCTGCTCATTTACATATCATGTTCTGCCTGTTCTTTTTCACACTCCCTCTCTCTTTATAGCTCTTACAATGTGCATTAGCATACTTTCCACAAGAGTCTGGAAGTCTAGGGATGTGACATCATTCTTCCACAAGATAATCCATCATTTGGTGTTTTATTGATGGTGGTGTTCAATTGTGTTGAGACCTGGTACAGCATTCAAAACATGAAAACACCACTCTGCATAACACCATTAAATACAGTTGGAATGTAGTTAGAACTCTCAAACTGTTTCCATCAAACAGAAAAACAACACGAAAGCTGGATAAATACATTTAGGTTTTAAGATACGCCACTTTGCTTTTGCATTACCCATATAGCTTTTTAAGGTCATACAAAGGCAGAGTGCAGTATCAGCATTTTAGGGGTCATAGGTCAGGTCAGTGGTCATGGTTGATAGGCAAGAAAAACAAACAACTTCAAAACCATTTTTCTCTGATTCACTGTGTGGACTGCTCTTTGTCTTTGTAGGGCAATATCCTCTTGCTTTTTTGCACCCCAGTATCTCTACTTGCACATCATCATCTGCACATCTATCACTTCAGTGTTAATGCTAAATTGTAATTATTTCACCTTTATGGCCTATTTATTGCCGCAATTTTTCTATTGTATTATTGACTGTACGTTTGTTTATGTGTAACTCTGTGTTGTTTGTGTCTCACACTGCTTTGCTTTATCTTGGGCAGGTCGCAGTTGTAAATGAGAACTTGTTCTCAACTGGCCTACCTGGTTGGTTAAATAAACGTGAAAAAAAAATATATTTATATATATATTTCAGGCGGATGACCTTGCCCTTAGTCTGCTTCCTGTCCCTCCTACCGCCATGGGTACACCTTCCTAGAAACTAAACAACACTGACATAAAACAATCTCTGACAAAGACATGAGGGGAAACAGAGTGTTAAATACACAACAGGTAATGAATAGGATTGAAACCAGGTGTGTAGGAAGACAAGACAAAACCAATGGAAAATGAAAAATGGATCAATGATGGCTAGAAGACCGGTGACGTCGACCGCCGAGCACCGCCCGAACAAGGAGAGGCAACGACTGCGGTAGAAGTCGTGACAGTGTTCATGATTCTTTATTAATCAAAACATTCGAACAAAATAACAAATAGAAAAATGAACAATTCTGTAAGGCAAATAAACTATACAGAAAACAACTACCCACAAAACACAGGTGGGGAAAAAGGCTACCTAAGTATGATTCCCAATCAGAGACAACGATAGACAGCTGCCTCTGATTGGGAACCACACTTGTCCAAAAACAAAGAAATAGAAAACATAGAAATAAAGTAACTAGAATGCCCACCCTAGTCACACCCTGGCCTAACCAAAATAGAGAATAAAAGCCTCTCTATGGCCAGGGCGTTACAGACTCCATACTTTGCTTAAACCTGTTCTGCCAGTTCATGTCCTTAAAGACTAGAATGTTCCAATGTGGTTAGCCAAAACGATGACAGGATAGTTCACACATTCATCCTTCAGGGTTAGTGTCAAACATTTCCATTATCCATATAGTTGTTTAAGGGCATACAAAGACAGTATCGTTATTTTAGGGGTCATGGGTCAGATCAGTGGTCATATCGTACTATATGTTAAAATAATTTTATTGTAATTTTACCGATATCTTATTGGGCTCATTTCTGGAGGTGGAAATTGTATTTTAGATGTGGTCAGCATAATTTTTGGGGGCCGTTTTGTCACCAGAACTGAGCTTCTCAAAAAGTATGATTATATGTCTCTCTGAAATGAAACCATCAAGTAATAGATTTTAAACAAATAAATGTCTGTCATTGAACAACCCCATGCCATGATTAGCTACACCTGGAAGGTGACCATTTGGACAGTTCTGCATTATTTCTTCAGCAGCTGAGTTCATTACATCATTATTATACGTTCTCTGCAGTCCGGGGATGGCACATGTGGAATGGATGTGTCCTACCAAATGAAGGATTGGAACAGTCCCCCATCTGAACTGTCCAAATGGCGATCGTCGGGGATACCTTCCAGGGGTAGCTGGCTATCAACAGGCAACAACTCTGGAAGAAATAATAATGAATAACGTTCTCTAATGCAGCAGTGGAATCCTTTTCAAGAGGCAGATGATCACCGTAGGTTTGAGGGGACAAGACAGGATCAAGGTCTGCAGCAGCCAGGAGGAAAGATTGTGTCACTAACCCGGGCCCGAGGACAAAGACAAAGAGGCTGAGCATGCAGGACAAACTGGCCATGGAATTTCATGAGCACAAACTAATGCATTTAAAAGAATAGCATGATATGAAGATGTGAATCCTTCATGTTGAGTTGTCTATGAAGGAGGAGGAGAGGAACATGAAGCAGTAGCAGTACCAATGTTCTTCATGTTGAGTTGTCTATGAAGGAGGAGGAGAGGAACATGAAGGAGTAGCAGTACCAATGTTCTTCATGTTGAGTTGTCTATGAAGGAGGAGGAGAGGAACATGAAGCAGTAGCAGTACCAATGTTCTTCATGTTGAGTTGTCTATGAAGGAGGAGAGGAACATGAAGCAGTAGCAGTACCAATGTTATTCATGTTGAGTTGTCTATGAAGGAGGAGGAGAGGAACATGAAGCAGTAGCAGTACCAATGTTCTTCATGTTGAGTTGTCTATGAAGGAGGAGGAGAGGAACATGAAGCAGTAGCAGTACCAATGTTCTTCATGTTGAGTTGTCTATGAAGGAGGAGGAGAGGAACATGAAGCAGTAGCAGTACCAATGTTCTTCATGTTGAGTTGTCTATGAAGGAGGAGGAGAGGAACATGAAGCAGTAGCAGTACCAATGTTATTCATGTTGAGTTGTCTATGAAGGAGGAGGAGAGGAACATGAAGCAGTAGCAGTACCAATGTTATTCATGTTGAGTTGTCTATGAAGGAGGAGGAGAGGAACATGAAGCAGTAGCAGTACCAATGTTCTTCTCAAACCAGCACCAGTTTCGGGGTCCCAATATTTCCATTTGTGAATTAAAAAGCTTTTTGTTACCAATCCATGGCTATTGCTTTCTTCAATCATTTGAGATCTCTGTTGTGAGAAGTGTTGCATAGCAAAAGAATCTCTGCAGGCTAGTCCATTTCTGTCATTGTCTGCCTCAACCATGAGAACATGGGGGTCATCCTCATCTCTAATGTGAGGATCTGGGCAGCCATGCTGTTTGAGGTCATGGATCTGGGCAGCCATGCTGTTTCAGGTCATGGATCTGGGCAGCCATGCTGTCTGAGGTCATGGATCTGGGCAGCCATGCTGTTTGAGGTCATAGATCTGGGTAGCCATGCTGTTTGAGGTCATGGATCTGGGCAGCCATGCTGTTTGAGGTCATGGATCTGGATCAGCCATGCTGTTTGAGGTCATGGATCTGGGCAGCCATGCTGTTTGAGGTCATGGATCTGGGCAGCCATGCTGTTTGAGGTCATTGTGGATCAGCCATGCTGTTTGAGGTCATTGTGGATCAGCCACGCTGTTTGAGGTCATTGTGGATCAGCCATGCTGTTTGAGGTCATTGTGGATCAGCCATGCTGTTTGAGGTCATTGTGGATCAGCCATGCTGTTTGAGGTCATTGTGGATCAGCCATCCTGTTTGAGGTCATTGTGGATCAGCCATGCTGTTTGAGGTCATTGTGGATCAGCCATGCTGTTTGAGGTCATTGTGGATCAGCCATGCTGTTTGAGGTCATTGTGGATCAGCCATGCTGTTTGAGGTCATTGTGGATCAGCCGTCCTGTTTGAGGTCATTGTGGATCAGCCATGCTGTTTGAGGTCATTGTGGATCAGCCATGCTGTTTGAGGTCATTGTGAAGCACTGCTATTACAATTATGACAATGCAGCATCTTTTTGGTTGAAAGCACAATGTGTTTCTGAGAAACTGGAAACTATTCTTTCATACACCAAACATGCGCTCCACTACACCTCTGGTGTAGATATGAACTTGGTAGTACCGTTGTTGCTCAGGTCCAATTGCGTGAAGATATGGGGTGAACAAGAAGTTAGTCTGTGCATAGCCACTGTCACCAAGTATGATTCTACTATGTTGTCCTCCTTCAAGCTGCGCATACAAAGAGGAGTTTTGGAAAATCCTTGAGTCATGAGTTGCACCTTTCAAACGTGCAACAATGTTGGAGAACTGCAAATTGGAAGTGTACGTTTATTGAGAACCAGTTTTTATGATTTCTGTGCTCTGCTGTCGAGGGACACTTACTGGGAATATGACATCAATCTATATAGTCAATGACTCCAGGGCAGATCCCATATCCATAGAACTCTACCTGGTAGTTGTCTTGGGCAGCAGCATCAGGGAACTTGATGTGATTGTGTTTCAGTTCACATATATCATTACAGACTTGTGGCCTATACAGTCGGTTCACTTACACTACACATCTCCTGTTTCACGATAGAAAGTTCCAGATGCCAAAAACCTCAAGGTGATGAATATTTGTAGGAAAGGAGGGATGGGCCGTCCCCTAAGAGAGTCAGGAGAAAGCCTTGGCTCAAGCAAACAAATTATGTCAGCTGCATTTTCTTTGTACATACAGAAACGGTCACGAAAACTGAATGAATCAAACTCATTCAGTGGATGATTCTGTCTATAATCGCCCTTCTGTCTGGCATTGGAGGTGCTCTTTGATCATCATTGAAATAGTCCAGATAACCCATTTACCTCCATTGCCAAGGTCAACCTTGGGGCTAACATCCATTATTATTATTATGAAGTTAAAGCTACTTCTGACCAGGTTTAGTTTAAGACTTCACTTAGATCTGGACTAATCGTCCTTCTGGAAATCAGACTTTTCAATCTAGTCTGAGACTATTTTAAAACATGTCCGAGGAATGCTATTTCAGTTAGTCCAGTTAAATAGTAGATTATAGGTGAACAAGACATTGAAAATACATAGACCCTTAAATTATGTGTCCTCAATGTAATCTACAAATCTCACATTAGCTGGTAGAACTGACAAAATGAAATGAATCATAGAGGTCTTATAACATTTTCCATTCTACAAGTCCATTGTTTTGGCTCATGTCTCTTTATATTCATATACCCTGGGGGCTATGTCGCTTCTGATCTGTCATGTCTCTTTATATTCATATGCCCTGGGGGCTATGTCGCTTCTGATCTGTCATGTCTCTTTATATTCATATACCCTGGGGGCTATGTCGCTTCTGATCTGTCATGTCTCTTTATATTCATATACCCTGGGGGCTATGTCGCTTCTGATCTGTCATGTCTCTTTATATTCATATACCCTGGGGGCTATGTCGCTTCTGATCTGTCATGTTTCTTTATATTCATATACCCTGGGGGCTATGTCGCTTCTGATCTGTCATGTCTCTTTATATTCATATACCCTGGGGGCTATGTCGCTTCTGATCTGTCATGTCTCTTTATATTCATATACCCTGGGGGCTATGTCGCTTCTGATCTGTCATGTCTCTTTATATTCATATACCCTGGGGGCTATGTCGCTTCTGATCTGTCATGTCTCTTTATATTCATATACCCTGGGGGCTATGTCGCTTCTGATCTGTCATGTCTCTTTATATTCATATACCCTGGGGGCTATGTCGCTTCTGATCTGTCATGTCTCTTTATATTCATATACCCTGGGGGCCATGTCGCTTCTGATCTGTCATGTCTCTTTATATTCATATACCCTGGGGGCTATGTCGCTTCTGATCTGTCATGTTTGGAGTTGTGTTGCTCTGTTATGTGGACACTTACATTTTTATTTCCAGTTGTGTTACCCTGGTCGTGTCAGTATACAGTCACTTTAAAGAGCAACCATTTCCACTCAAAACCAACTTCTCATTTATAAAACAGCCTATGTGGCATCAGTATGAGTCAGAAACTTTTATGCTACCATCAAAATTGACTCGAAAGTGTAAATAGGATAACTTTGGTCATAAAGTCAGTCTCGTCAAAAAATTCAGTTTTGTGAGACTTTTGACTGCATCACAAATCAAATCAAATCAAATCAAATTTTATTTGTCACATACACATGGTTAGCAGATGTTAATGCGAGTGTAGCGAAATGCTTGTGCTTCTAGTTCCGACAATGCAGTAATAACCAACAAGTAATCTAACTAACAATTCCAAAACTACTGTCTTATAAACAGTGTAAGGGGATAAAGAATATGTACATAAGGATATATGAATGAGTGATGGTACAGAGCAGCATAGGCAAGATACAGTAGATGATATCGAGTACAGTATATACATATGAGATGAGCATGTAAACAAAGTGGCATAGTTAAAGTAACGTAATTGAAGGATGCACAAATGCCCACAGCTGGCAGCACACAATACATAATACATTCAGAATACAGCTGCACACGACCCGATAATAATAATGTAATGCTTGTGGTAAATTTGGGTTGACTTTGGATATCCCTATGGGGCTAGTTAGGTCAAATACACAATGTACATGGGACAATATGTTACAATTCCAATAGCTCCAAATTTTGATTACAAAACTAAAGAGAAACACCAGACAAGACACAGAGACAGCATCAGAAGAGGGCAGATAAGAGACAGCAACAGAAGAGGGCAGATAAGAGACAGCATCAGAAGAGGGCAGATAAGAGACAGCAACAGAAGAGGGCAGATAAGAGACAGCAACAGAAGAGGGCAGATAAGAGACAGCATCAGAAGAGGGCAGATAAGAGACAGCAACAGAAGAGGGCAGATAAGAGACAGCAACAGAAGAGGGCAGATAAGAGACAGCAACAGAAGAGGGCAGATAAGAGACAGCATCAGAAGAGGGCAGATAAGAGACAGCATCAGAAGAGGGCAGATAAGAGACAGCAACAGAAGAGGGCAGATAAGAGACAGCAACAGACGACACAGAGAAAGTGATGGAGAGGCAGATAGAGCAAACAGTAGACTGTATCACTTAAAGCTGGTCTATGGATTCAAATTACTGCTGTGTGTGTGTGTGTATGTGTGTGTGTGTGTGTGTGTGTGTGTGTGTGTGTGTGTGTGTGTGTGTGTGTGTGTGTGTGTGTGTGTGTGTGTGTGTGTGTGTGTGTGTGTGTGTGTGTGTGTGTGTGTGTGTGTGTGAGTGAGTGAGAGAGAGAGAGACGTGTTTGGGTACTGTTGGATTCTTTAATCAGTTTGGCTCATTGGATAGATCAGAGTCTATGTTTAAAGTTCTTGAGTGGTTTTTTGGCAATACATTGTAGATGTATGTGTTCCAGAGTAGAGAGTGTTGCAGAGTAGAGAGTGTTGCAGAGTAGACAGTGTTCCAGAGTAGAGAGTGTTGCAGAGTAGAGAGTGTTCCAGAGTAGAGAGTGTTCCAGAGTAGTGTGTTCCAGAGTAGAGAGTGTTCCAGAGTAGAGAGTGTTCCAGAGTAGAGAGTGTTCCAGAGTAGAGAGTGTTGCAGAGTAGAGAGTGTTCCAGAGTAGAGAGTGTTCCAGAGTAGAGAGTGTTCCAGAGTAGAGAGTGTTGCAGAGTAGAGAGTGTTGCAGAGTAGTGTGTTGCAGAGTAGAGAGTGTTCCAGAGTAGAGAGTGTTCCAGAGTAGTGTGTTCCAGAGTAGTGTGTTCCAGAGTAGAGAGTGTTGCAGAGTAGAGAGTGTTCCAGAGTAGAGAGTGTTGCAGAGTAGAGAGTGTTCCAGAGTAGAGAGTGTTCCAGAGTAGAGAGTGTTCCAGAGTAGAGAGTGTTGCAGAGTAGAGAGTGTTGCAGAGTAGTGTGTTCCAGAGTAGAGAGTGTTCCAGAGTAGAGAGTGTTCCAGAGTAGAGAGTGTTCCAGAGTAGTGTGTTGCAGAGTAGAGAGTGTTCCAGAGTAGAGAGTGTTCCAGAGTAGAGAGTGTTGCAGAGTAGAGAGTGTTGCAGAGTAGAGAGTGTTGCAGAGTAGAGAGTGTTGCAGAGTAGAGAGTGTTCCAGAGTAGAGAGTGTTTCAGAGTAGAGAGTGTTCCAGAGTAGAGAGTGTTCCAGAGTAGAGAGTGTTGCAGAGTAGAGAGTGTTCCAGAGTAGAGAGTGTTGCAGAGTAGAGAGATCCACAGTAGCAACTAGAATTGAGTACTGACAGGGTCTGCTGTGGCAGGTGGGAAGGGTGCAAGTTACATGAAAAATATCTCATCTCTCAATGTTCAAATGTTTTATATTGAACCATTATTTAACTAGGCAAGTCAGTTAAGAACAAATTCTTAACCTCTAAATGTTATTCTCAAAGTCCACCAAATTCATGCATCTAGCTGTTAAAATAGTTTTTTTTTCGGGGGGAGGGAATGCCCCAGACCCCCCTACTGGCTTCGGCCTAAGCCCACAATGTCTTCAAATCCTAGAAATGCCCGGGGACAGGCCACACTCCAGCCACCGCTACAACCATCGCCACCGACTACCACTACTGCTATTGCAACCGCTGGGGAGAGAGGAGCTGCTATCCCTGGAGAGAGAGGAGCTGCTACCTCTGGGGAGAGAGGAGCTGCTACCCCTGGGGAGAGAGGAGCTGCTATCCCTGGAGAGAGAGGAGTTGCTACCTCTGGGGAGAGAGGAGCTGCTACCCCTGAGGAGAGAGGAGCTGCTATCCCTAGAGAGAGAGGAGCTGCTACCTCTGGGGAGAGAGGAGTTGCTACCTCTGGGGAGAGAGGAGCTGCTACCTCTGGGGAGAGAGGAGTTGCTACCTCTGGGGAGAGAGGAGTTGCTACCTCTGGGGAGAGAGGAGCTACTACCCCCATGGGGAGAGAGGAGCTGCAACCCCTGGGGAGAGAGGAGCTGCTACACCTGGAGAGAGAGGAGCTGCTACCTCTGGGGAGAGAGGAGCTGCTATCCCTGGAGAGAGAGGAGCTGCTACCTCTGGGGAGAGAGGAGCTGCTACCCCCATGGTGAGAGAGGAGTTGCTACCCCTGGGGAGAGAGGAGCTGCTATCCCTGGAGAGAGAGGAGCTGCTACCTCTGGGAGAGAGGAGCTGCTACCCCCATGGGGAGAGAGGAGTTGCTACCCCCATGGGGAGAGTGGAGCTGCAACCCCTGGGGAGAGAGGAGCTGCTACCCCTGGAGAGAGAGGAGCTGCTACCCCTGGAGAGAGAGGAGCTGCTACCCCCATGGGGAGAGAGGAGTTGCTACCCCCATGGGGAGAGTGGAGCTGAAACCCCTGGGGAGAGTGGAGCTGCAACCCCTGGGGAGAGAGGAGTGGAAGAATGTCACATCCTTCGAATAGAGTTCTAGACACTTGTAGAATGTATGCCAAGGAGCACTATAAAGAGAGAGGGAGTTGGAGAGCATAGCCTTGCTATTGAGAAAGGCCGCCGTAGGCAGACTTGGCTCTCAAGAGAAGACAGGCTATGTGCTCACTGCCCACAAAATGAGGTGGAAACTGAGCTGCACTTCCTAACCTCCTGCCCAATGTATGACCATATTAGAGAGACATATTTCCCTCAGATTACACAGATCCACAAAGAATTCGAAAACAAATCCAATTTTGAAAAACTCCCATATCTACTGGGTGAAATTCCACAGTGTGCCATCACAGCAGCAAGATTTGTGACCTGTTGCCACGAGAAAAGGGCAACCAGTGAAGAACAAACACCATTGTAAATACAACCCATATTTATGCTTATTTATTTTATCTTGTGTCCTTTAGCCATTTGTACATTGTTAGAACACTGTATATATATATAATATGACATTTGTAATGTCTTTACTGTTTTGAAACTTCTGTATGTGTAATGTTTACTGTTCATTTTTGTTGTTTTTCACTTTATATATTCACTTTGTATGTTGTCTACCTCACTTGCTTTGGCAATGTTAACACATGTTTCCCATGCCAATAAAGCCCTTGAATTGAAAAATTGAATTGAGAGAGGAGCTGCTACCCCCATGGGGAGAGAGGGAGTGGGAGAGAGAACAGGCAGAACCTGATATGTAAATGAGTAAAGCAAATGAAAGGAACTTACGACGACCAAATGATCATCCAGACTCTGCTTCTGTTGAGAGAGATTAAAGGTAAGATGATGATTGTTGTGTGTATTCATGTTGTTGATGATATTGTTATGTGTATTCATGTTGTTGATGATATTGTTATGTGTATTCATGTTGTTGATGATATTGTTATGTATATTCATATAGTTGATGATATTGTTGTGTTTATTTATATAGTTGACTAACAACAACGTACACTTCCTCAAAACATGTGGTGTGTGTTCATTAGTGTCCACCATAGCAAAACATTTGGCAACGGAGACTGTTTAGGTCACGTTGTACAGCATTTGGAATAAACCGTTTATTAAACATTTTAAAACGCTTGGCTGTGGTGTAAACTAATGAATACGACCCAGGTAGTAGCCTACGACTCGGCTGTTGATGTCTGCCTGATAAGGAAACTATCATGCAAGCTAGATGTACTGGTTTTCTGAAGCTAGCCAGCTTCAGTTAGCTTCACAATCCAGCTCAGGCCACATCCATAAGAATATACAGAGTGCTAGTCATCAGGAAGGTGCTCTCTCAGCAGAATGGAACATATCTCAATCACTTGACAAATTAAGATCCTACATCTGTACTAAGAATATTACTTGGTAACATGGTGCTACTAGTGATAGACAACATTTAGAGACAGAATACAGACAGAGGAGTTTACACAAAGTTTAGGTACAACCTTATACACAACTAGGTAGAGTGAGCATAGAGCTATAAGAGAATGAGCAGTGGATATACACATATACAGCACAGTGAGTATACAGTTGATATACATTGGCTATACAAATATACAGTACAGTGGGTATAGAGTTGATATACAGTGGATGTACACATTTACAGTATCAGTATAAATATATCTAAGATAGATGAACAGAGTGCAAATGAAGTATAGTGCAGTTATCTAGTGTACAGATCAGAGATGGCTTGATGTGGGGTGTAGCTTAGAGTGTATAGTCCTTTAGTCTCTATGGGCCAGATGGCCTGTTGGTGAGGGCCAGATGGCCTGTTGGTGAGGGCCAGATGGCCTGTTGGTGAGGGCCAGATGGTCTGTTGGTAAGGGCCAGATGGCCTGTGGGTGAGGGCCAGATGGCCTGTTGGTGAGGGCCAGATGGCCTGTTGGTGAGGGCCAGATGGTCTGTTGGTGAGGGCCAGATGGCCTGTTGGTGAGGGCCAGATGGCCTGTTGGTGAGGGCCAGATGGCCTGTTGGTGAGGGCCAGAGCACTGGGAAGGAATACTTTTAATGTACATGGCTATATCAGGAGGACAGGATTCTCTTTTGACCCTTCTTGTTGAACCATTTGACATATTTTATGCACTGTTGTTCAGGCTGGTTTAATGAGTTCCATATAACAGGCTACTTCATCTGCAAGAAAACAGGTGGCAGCACCAGTGATCATCAGAAGTTATGTGATTTCATGATATGAAATTAAAAGTATGTTTGTAGCCGATGCAGTTACAATACGGTTGTTGAAACTGTGGCACACATTTATTTGCAATATTAGAAGTCGGATAAATGTATTACATTTGAAGGAAAGACGGGCATAGAACTGTTATATAACTATCATAGAACTGTCATAGAACTGTTATAGAACTATTATAGAACTATTATAGAACTATCATAGAACTGTTATATAACTATCATAGAACTATTATATAACTATCATAGAACTGTTATAGAACTATCATAGAACTGTTATAGAACTATCATAGAACTGTTATAGAACTATCATAGAACTGTTATATAACTATCATAGAACTGTTATAGAACTATCATAGAACTGTTATAGAACTATCATAGAACTATTATAGAACTATCATAGAACTGTTATATAACTATCATAGAACTGTTATATAACTATCATAGAACTGTTATAGAACTATCATAGAACTGTTATAGAACTATCATAGAACTGTTATATAACTATCATAGAACTATTATATAACTATCATAGAACTATTATATAACTATCATAGAACTATTATAGAACTATCATAGAACTGTTATATAACTATCATAGAACTGTTATAGAACTATCATAGAACTGTTATAGAACTATCATAGAATTATTATAGAACTATCATAGAACTGTTATAGAACTATCATAGAACTGTTATAGAACTATCATAGAACTATTATAGAACTATCATAGAACTGTTATAGAACTATCATAGAACTGTTATAGAACTATCATAGAACTATTATAGAACTATCATAGAACTGTTATAGAACTATCATAGAACTATTATAGAACTGTTATAGAACTGTTATAGAACTATCATAGAACTATTATAGAACTGTTATAGAACTATCATAGAACTATTATAGAACTGTTATAGAACTATCATAGACCTATTATATAACTATCATAGAACTGTTATATAACTATCATAGAACTATTATAGAACTGGTATATAACTATCATATAACTATCATAGAACTATTATAGAACTATCATAGAACTGTTATAGAACTATCATATAACTATTATAGAACTGGTATATAACTATCATATAACTATCATAGAACTGTTATATAACTATCATAGAACTGTTATATAACTATCATAGAACTATCATAGAACTATCATAGAACTATCATAGAACTGTTATATAACTATCATAGAACTGTTATATTTAATAGTCGAGTTAGTTTGATATAGTGCATTCGGAAAGTATTCAGACCTCTTAACTTTTTCCACATGTTGTTAAGTTATTCTAAAATTGATTAAATAGTTTTCCCCCTCATCAATATACACACAATACCGCATAATGACGCAGTAAAAATGGATTTCTATACATTTTTGCTTCACCATACGGATGGTGCAGGTTTCCTCCAGATGTGCGCTTTGCATTCAGCCCAATAGTTCAATCTTGGTTTCATCAGAGCAGATCATCTTGTTTCTCATGGTCTGAGAATCCTTTAGGTGCCTTTTGGCAAACTCCAAGCGGGCTGTCATGTGCCTTTTACTGAGGAGTGGCTTCCATCTGGCCACTCTACCATAAAGGCCTGATTGGGGGAGTGCTGCATCTCCACAGAAGTTGTCTGGACCTCATGGCCTGGTTTTTGCTCTGACTTGCACTGTCAACTGTGGTGTCAGGATTTGGCCAGGGTTGTTCCAGTCTTTGGTCACTAGATGCCCCCATTGTGCTTTTTGACCCTTTTGTTCTCCCTTGTTCCCTGTTATTATTTGCACCTGTGCCTCGTTTCCCCTGATTGTATTTAACCCTTAGTTTTCCTCAGTTCTTTGCTCTGTGTTTGTATGTTAGCACCCAGCCCTAGTATGCTGTGAACTTTTGTGGCTCCCGTTGGACTCTCTTGTGGAATTCTGTTTTTGTTCTTGTTCATACATTTTTGAGTATCCTTTGAGGTTTTTTCATTCTATACCTACCACCCTGTGGATTTACCTTTTTGTCTTGGAGGATTACCTTTGTTCTCGTGGAATTACTTTTGACGTTGTGGAGTTATATGTTTGCCTGAAGGACTTTCCTTTTTTACTTTATTAAATACTCCAATCAAGTATTGCTGTGTCTGCCTCATCTTCTGGGTTCTGCCGACTACTCGTGGTTCAGTTGGTTAAGTGACTGTTTCTCACTCCGGAGACCCGGGTTCGTTACCGGGTCCTGACATGTGGAACCTTATATAGACAGGTGTGTGGCTTTCCAAAGCATGTCCAGTAAATAGAATTTACCCCAGCTGGACTCCAATCAAGTTGTAGAAACATCTCAAGGATGATCAATGGAAACAGGATGTCAATTTCGAGTGTAATAGCAAACGGTCAAACGACCACCCCTCATCACTGTCAAACGCTCCCTAAAACACTTCAGCGAGCAGGCCTTTCTAATCGACCTGGCCCAGGTATCCTGGAAGGACATTGACCTCATCCCGTCAGTAGAGGTTGCCTGGTTATTCTTTAAAGTGATTTCCTCACAATCATAAATAAGCATGCCCCATTCAAAAAAATGTAGAACCAGGAACAGATATAGCCCGTGGTTCACTCCAGACCTGACTGCCCTTGACCAGCACAAAAACATACTGTGGCGTACTGAATTAGAATTGAATAGCCCCCGCAATATGCAACTTTTCAGGGAAGTTAGGGGACAATACACACAGGCAGTTAGGAAAGCAAAGGCTAGCTTTTTCAAACAGATATTTGCATCCTGCAGCACAAACTCCAAAAAGCTCTGGGACACTGTAAAGTCCATGGAGAATAAGAACACCTCCTCCCAGCTTCCCTCTGCACTGAGGCTAGGAAACACTGTCACCACTGATAAATTCATGACAATTGAGAATTTCAATAAGCATTTTTCTACGGCTGGCGATGCTTTACACCTGGCCACCCCTACCCCGGTCAACAGCCTTGCACACCCCACAGCAACTTGCCCAAGCCTTCACCATTTCTCCTTCACCTAAATCCAGACAGCTGATGTTCTGAAAGAGCTGCAAAATCTGGACCCCTACAACTCAGCAGGATGCGACAATCTGGATCCTCTCTTTCTAAAATGATCAGCCGAAATTGTTATAACCCCTATTACCTATTACTAGCCTGTTCAACCTCTCTTTTGTATCGTCGCGGTCATCCCCCTCTTCAAAGGGGGAGACACTAGACCCAAACTGCTGCAGACCTATATCTATCCTGCCCTGCCTATCTAAGGTATTCGAAAGCCAAGTTAACAAACAGATCACCGACCATTTAGAATCCCACCGTACCTTCTCCGCTATGCAATCTGGTTTCCGAGCTGGTCATGGGTGCACCTCAGCCACGCTCAAGGTCGTAAACGATATCATAACCTCCATTGATAAGAGACAATACTGTGCAGCCGTCTTCATCGACCTGGCCAAGGCTATGGACTCTGTCAATCACCACATTCTTATTGGCAGACTCAACAGCCTTGGTTTCTCAAATGACTGCCTCGCCTGGTTCACCACCTGCTTCTCAGACAGAGTTCAGTGTGTCAAATCGGAGGGCCTGTTGTCCGGACCTCTGGCAGTCTCTATGGGGGTGCCACTGGGTTCAATTCTCGGGTCGACTCTTTTCTCTGTATTAATCAAATATGTCGTTCTTGCTGCTGGTGATTCTCTGATCCACCTCTACGCAGACGATACCAATCTATATACTTCTGGCCTTTCTTTGGATACTGTGTTAATTAACCTCCAGACGAGCTTCAATGCCATACAACCCTCCTTCCGTGGCCTCCAACTGCTCTTAAATGCATGTAAAACTAAATGCATGCTCTTCAACCGATCGCTACCAGCACCTGCCCGCCCGTCCAACATCACTACTCTCGACGGTTCTGATTTAGAATATGTGGACATCTACAAATACCTAGGTGTCTGGTTAGATTTTAAACTCTCCTTCCAGACTCACATTATGCATCCAAAATGAAAATCTAGAATCGGCTTCCTATTTCGCAACAAAGTCCCCTTCACTCATGATGCCAAACATACCCTTGTAAAACCGACTATCCTACCGATCCCTGACTTCGGCGATGTCATTTACAAAATATCCTCCAATACTCTACTCAGCAAATTGGATGCAGTCTATCACAGTGCCATCCGTTTTGTCACCAAAGCCCAATATACTACCCACCACTGCGACCTGTATGCTCTCGTTTTTTATTCAGATTCGTTTAGAAAATAACAGATTGATAGATAATAGCCTACTTTTAATGAATAAAAATAAGTGAGACATGACCTTGTGTTGCTGCACTGTCTAGAACTACCTTAACAAACTGTGACTTATTATTATTATTATTGACAGTTACCATGGAGAAGTGATGTCACAACTACATGTGATTGCATTAAATCACCAGACTGTTTGGATATGTCTGATAGTAAATGTTTTATTTCCAAGATATAATGAATAGTAGAGATCATTTGACATACAATAATTAGTTGTCACTGTGTTCACCACAACCAACATGCTGGATCTCTGTTTAGGGGTCAGTGCTCTAAAATGAGTCTCTCATTGGAACATGACACCACAGCTAAGAGGTGAGATGACACACATTTTAAATCATTTATGAACATTTTATTTCCAAAACCCTATTTCCACAAAAAAGGTGATCATAAATGATTGCTGTTTGCTGTTTGTTATCTTACATGTTTTGATGAGTATGAAAATGCTAGTGTTTTTGTAAAATGCTATATATCCATTGTTTAGCTGTAATTGAATGTTTATATTCTGTATATTTGACTGTGATATGTGGTTGTCTCACTTAGCAATCTTAAAATGAATGCACAAATCGAAACATTTGACCCATTTTCTCACAGCAGGAAAATAATCCTACAGCATCAGGAAATGTAAATTATTATGGGTTTTATAATGAATGGACAGGGGTTGATACACTTTTTTCAATCAAGTCTGAAATTGAAATTGGAAATTACGAACTTTAAAAGACTTTTTAAACCTCGGAAAACACTACAAGTTTGCATTGCCTGTTGTGTAGGACAATTTGTGCAACAACAGGATTATCAAACTAAAATACGGCAACTGTACTGTATGAATGAAAGCAATTTTTCGTGTCAAATCGACAGTTGGCAAGCCATCCCTTATTGGAATAATTGACACATAAACTAATATAACAGTAATTCAGTGTGGTAATTCAGTGATAATTCTACTTCCCGTGCTCTCTGCATTGCACATAGCATAAAGAGGGAAAACATTACAGATACAAATCAATACATAATAAATATGGTTGTCGAAACAATAATTATATCGCTAGAGCAGTAAAAAGTATACATACATACATATACACAAACATAAATATATACACACTGCATATACACATACAAACATACATAACATATACAGATAAATAAATCCAGAAAAATTAAACAGAAGGAATTTGAACCCGGTCTGGCACAAGAGAAGATTCATATGGGAGACAAGCCTATACACAATCTATATACACACGTACCATTTACCACATAGAAGATTCATATGGGAGACAAGCCTATACACAATCTATATACACACGTACCATTTACCACATAGAAGATTCATATGGGAGACAAGCCTATACACAATCTATAAACACACGTACCATTTACCACATAGAAGATTCATATGGGAGACAAGCCTATACACAATCTATATACACACGTACCATTTACCACATAGAAACGAAATATCTTTATCATTTAATTATAGCTATCCCGTTTTCTTTTATTCCAGGATTTATCTAAATATTCCGAAAACGGAAATACACAACAGGGAGAAAAACCTTTCAGTCTCTCCTCATGGCTCAGCCACATAAGTCCAGTGTATATCTGGTGTGCTTTCTGGAATAAGAGCATACATATGTGGTGGTAGAAAGGGCAACAGAGGATGAAATGAGTATCATTCTCTATTTCTTCGAGGTCACAATAGTTACATAATCTTTCCTCATTCCAGTTTCACCACAATACCTACCTGTTTCAATACATGGAGGCAATATCCCTGATGTTACCTGTGCACATAAAGATCTCCTGCTTTTAGGTAGTTTATACTTAATGTCTCTCTCACACAAATTCACCCTTAATCAAACAAAACGTTTTCACTTTGGGTTCATGATTAATCTTCTTTTGCCAAATAATTTATAAACATAGCAAACAAAGTTGATGATAAGGCGTCTCCTTGTTCTCCTTGTTTTACACCCGAGGATGTGGGAAACCTATCTGTACGATATTCATTAACACCCACACAAGCAATTGGTACTTTGTAAAGAGACTGGATTGCGTGATACAATTTCCCATCAACGCCTGTATTTAACAAACTATAGGCTAAAATATCCTTAAACAATTTAAAGGAAATGCTACCAAATACTAATTGAGTGTATGAAACTTCTGACCTATTGGTAATGTGATGAAAGAAATAAAAGCTGAAATAAATCATTCTCTCTACTATTATTCTGACATTTAACATTCTTAAAATAAAGTGGTGATCCTAACTGACGTAAGACAGGGAATTTTTACGAGGATTAAATGTCAGGAATTGTGAAAAAATGTGTTTAAATGTATTTGGCTGAAGGTGGATGTAAACTTCCGGCTTCAACTGTATAAGAATGTTCTACAACTGTATTGTCCAGTTTAGTTCTCAGGGAACATATATCTTTATAAAGTTATTCTTCAAAATATGCCGCATTTTTGTTACCTGAGAACAAACTAGCAAACCCCTTCTCCCACTCCTTAAGAACCTGTGTAATATCAGAGTTCAGCCCCCCTGCTCTTCCCTGACTTCCATTGGAATTTTCTTACTTCGTTTTGGTCCTAACTTGTTTATTTCGCTTCAAAACTGTTGAGGATTTCTTGTCTGTATCTCCTTAAAGTGTAGTAACTGCTCTCTCTGATATCTCCATTTGAATAGGCGCAGTCTTTTATCAAACATATGCTGTTGTTTCTTAAATTCATTCCTAAAATGTTCTCTTATATTCCTATCTTTACACTGTAATAAGTACTCAGCCTTGCGCAATACTGACCATAGACCCCTAACTCATCATTCCAGTAAGGCGTGTTCAGCTTGTAAACTTTCCTGGACTTCGGGGTGTATTCTTTATTCGCATCGTTGTTCCCCATTTCAGAATATATGATATCACAAAATGTTTCATATCACACATATACATTTAGAGGCGGCAGGTAGCCTAACTGTTAGAGCGTTGGGCCAGTAACCGAAAGGTTGCTGTTTCGAATACCCGAGACGACAATGTGAAAAAACCTGTTGAGGTGTCCTTGAGCAAGGCACTTAACCATCAATTTCTCCAGGGGCGCCGTACTACTATGTCTGACCTGTAGGTAGGCTGTCAATGTAAATAAGAATTTGTTCTTATCTGACTTGCCTCTGTAAATAAAAGTTAAAAAAAATCAAATGTATCTTTGCAGAGTTTCGATGTGTTCCACCAGAGCTCTACATGCCATTTCAGAACATAGAAAGTAATTTGGCATATTTATGTTCTTACATGTAGTTTTTTCTCCAATTAAGTCAAAACATCGGCATTCTTCAACCATCTGGTTAGGGGGTAACACCTTACATTCCAAAAAAGTTTCTATACAGTCGTGGAGGGTAACTATATAGTCCACTACAGCTTTTCCTTTGCCAAATATGGATGTAAAGTTATCGCTTAAGGGGCATATCCTTCCATTAATAATAGACATTTTAGAATCGCTGAAAGAATTCTAACAGGGTTTCCCCATGATGATTAACACAGTCATCCAAAGCAACACGCGATGGAATATCATCAATGTCTATCATTTTTATAGTCATCTAACCTCCCAATTCCACTGTTAAGATCCCCACATATGTAAATAGCACCTGATTCTGTATATAGGTATACTTGACTATGACTATAGAAGACTATATGACTATAGAAGGGGGATGCATCTCTACCCCATGTGGACTGTTCAGGTGGCAAAAAGAATGAAAACACAACAAAACAATAATCTGACACCCTATGTTCAAAGCGCAAAACCATAATTCCTTCTATGGCTGTTTTGATCATTTAAATGTAATACGTAACATGCGGTTCCTACGTACACGTGCACCACGCAGAGAGAACGGTCGCTATGTATGTCCTTCGGAGTATGTGTTGATAGGATCGAAAGAAAGGGATCGCTGCTCTCAGCTTTCTACATTCAAATCTTTCCTTAACATTATGATTATTTCACAAAACTGACAACGGATCAGCTCCTAGAGAGATATTACCACCTACGGCTGCAAACATTGAGGCGGCATATTCTATCTAATGCGACCTCATAAAAATGCATTAAATCACGGATTTGGCACGTCATTGTGCACGTGTTAGGCTACACATCATGAAATATATTGAGACAAATTAGAGACCGTAGTCAACAAGTAGCAAAATAGAACTCAATTGATAGAACATGCAATGTATTTCAATATGATTGAAATAGGCCTAGCCTACTGTCTATATTTTAATACATTAATGCAGTCATCTCTGTTTAAATTTGAATAACATTTTTCTACGTCACTTGTTTATATCAATTGCAAAGACATTGGCAACTTTGTATTTGTAGTCAACTTTGTTCTAAAGTTATAGGTGGTCACAGATAGACAGATAAACAATGTGATTTTATGTTTAGCAGAAATCTTCTGCGTTTACATTGGCACAGGAGGGCAAAACAAGTATCTAACGACTCACTTAGCTCTTCTGATTGGTCTGAGGCAAGCGTTAGATTATAAACGTGTTCAAGTGCAACGTTAATATTGATGGTTTGGGGAATTAACTTTGAGAATCTTTGCGAAACTGGGCCCTGGTTAAGAACATCTGCTAAATGACTCAAATGTAAATTGTAAATATTTACATACAGATCTCATATTTCTTTATTTAATTGTATATATTAAATATATATATATATATTGATGTCACTAATTAATAATTTGTACAGTTCTTTATTAAACATTCAGTTATTTGTTACATTTGACTGTGTTAAACATAGCAGTACCACTTATTTCTCTGAGAGTGAGGCAGATATTTAGCAAAAAAATGATTGTTTTTATAATTTCTTTAAACAATGACAGCTAATTTACCAACATTTCTGAAATTGGATATATAGCATTTTGGAATTAAACTTTTCTTATGTTTCACCATCTGAGCTCAGAGAGATGTAATGTTTGTCTCTGTTGTGTTGAAGCCCAATCAAGCAGGAGGGACCAGCCTCCCCTGTACCCAGCTGTGTGTCTATGAAGAGTGACCGGTCTATGGAACCTCCTATATATTTTAGACAGGGAGACTTTTCTACTGAACAAAGGTAAGAATAACTAATGGGTCAGTGAGTTAAACAACACTGTCTCTAGTCATTTCTCCTCTCAAATGTTCCAATTACATTTGTTGTTTTCATTACATTCAGGCTAATCTTTTTTTCCATTTCTTAGTCCTAAAACTATGTTAAACAAACACAACATTCCCTCAGTGTGTGTGTGTGAGTGTGTGAGTGTGTTTGTGTGTGTGTGTGCGCTCCCTGGAAAATCTCATGTTTTGTCCACAGAAACCAACAGGAGAGATCAGAGTCAGAGATTCTCAGTGGTCAGTCTTCCCAGAGTCAGCAAACAGACCTGACCTCCATATTCAGTGTATGTGGTCCTGTTATGTACATTTACTTTTGTTTACATCAAGTAAAGTTGATCTGTCAATCATTCATTAATGAGTGTTAATGAGAAAGCATTTCTTCTCTTGCTTAACTTATGAACTTAATTTATTTCAGTTGCTTGAAGAGAATATTATGACATTTGTGAAGAATGAGCTGAAGATGTTCAAGAGGATTCTTAATCCAGAACTCCCAGAAGGCTTTGAGAGTCAGAAGCACGATGAGGAAGTGGTGGATGCTGAAGATGAGAAGCAGGAGAGCAGTGCCAGAGAGGGGGCTCTGAAGATCGCACTGCACGTCCTGAGGAAAATGAACCAGAAGGAGCTTGCTGACACACTGGAGAAAAGTAAGACCTGTCTGCCTCATGTTGAATGTTGTTTTATAACAAACATATAAAAACTGTAGATAAAGTACAGCTAAAGTAGCTGTGTAACTCAATGATATTGTAGCAGCCTTAACACAACACCTAGTGGCCTCATCAAGTTGCAATGGAATGTGTTGTGTTGATGTATTTAGACAGAGAGAGGAGAGACAGAGAGGAGAGAGAGAGACAAAATATTAATGACATCATCAATAATAATAATAATAAGTCACACCAGTGTGTAATTCATTATAAAAAAACATTTACACATTTATACAGGCAGTTAAGAAAATAAATTATTATAAGGTACAACTTTATAACACATTCCTACAAAACTGTAAGCATTAAAACAGACGTAATATTAATATCCTCTGTGTTCTTTCTTCATTCAGATGAGCTTGCTATGATTTGCCAATGTGAACTCAAATCTCATCTAAAGAAGAAGTTTCAATGTGTATTTGAGGGGATCGCTAAACAAGGAAACCCAACACTTCTCAATAAGATCTACACAGAGCTCTACATCACAGAGGGTGGAACAGGAAAGGTCAATAATGAACATGAGCTGAGACAGATTGAGACAACAACCAGGAAACAAGCAAGACCAGAGACTGCAATCAAATGTAACGACATCTTCAAACCCTTAACTGGACAAGACAAACCTATCAGAACTGTGCTGACAAAGGGAGTCGCTGGCATTGGAAAAACAGTCTCTGTGCAGAAGTTCATTCTGGACTGGGCTGAAGGAAAAGCAAATCAGGATGTTCAATTTGTATTTTCATTCCCTTTTCGGGAGCTGAATTTAATGAAAGGGGAAAACCACACTTTAATTGAACTTCTCAATCACTTCTCAATGGAAACCAAAGAATCAAGAATCTCCAACTACAACAAGTACAACGTTCTGTTCATCTTTGATGGTCTGGATGAGTGCCGACTGCCCCTAGACTTCAAGAAGAACAAAATATGTTGTGACATCACAATGTCAACTTCAGTGGATGTTCTGCTGACAAATCTCATCAAGGGAAATCTGCTTCCCTCTGCTCTCCTCTGGATAACCTCCCGACCTACAGCAGCCAATAAGATCCCTTCAGGGTGTGTTGACCAGGTGACAGAGGTACGAGGGTTCAATGACCCACAGAAGGAGGAGTACTTCAGGAAGAGATTCAGTGATGATGACCTGGCCAGCAGAATCATCTCACACATAAAGACATCAAGGAGCCTCCACATCATGTGCCACATTCCAGTGTTCTGTTGGATTTCTGCAATAGTCCTTGAAGACATGCTGAAACATAAGAGAGAAGAGATGCCCAAGACTCTGACTGAGATGTACACACACCTTGTGGTGTTTTATACCAGACAGAAGAATGAAAAGTATCTTGGGAAAGAAGAGACAGGTCCAGATTTGAATAAAGAGAGCATTCTGTCACTGGGAAAACTGGCTTTTCAACAGCTTGTGAATGGCAATCTGATTTTCTATGAAGAAGACCTGAAAGAGGCTGGCATCGATATCAATGAAGCCTCAGTGTACTCAGGATTGTGCACACAGCTCTTTAAAGAGGAATGTGGGCTGTACCAGGACAAGGTGTACTGCTTCGTGCATCTGAGCATTCAGGAGTTTCTGGCTGCTGTATATGTGCTCCTCTCATTCATCAACAACAATGAGAATCTAATGGTCAAACTGCATTCAACGAGTAGTAACTTTTCTTCGCTATTCAGAGACCAGCTTGAAGTTGCTTTCTACAAGAGTGCTGTGGATAAAGCCTTACAAAGTGAGAGGGGAAACCTGGACCTTTTCCTCCGCTTCCTTCTGGGCCTCTCTATGGAGTCCAATCAGAAGCACTTACGAGGTCTACCAACAGAGACAAGAAGCAGCTCACAGAGCCATGAAGAAACAGTCAAGTATATCAAGGAGAAGATCAGGGAGAATCCCTCTCCAGAGATGTGCATCAATCTGTTCCACTGTCTGAATGAACTGAATGACCATTCTCTAGTGGAGGAGATTCAAAGCTACCTGAGCTCAGGAAGTCTCTCTAGAGCCAACCTGTCACATGCACAGTGGTCAGCTCTGGTCTTTGTGTTGCTGACTTCAGAGAAGGAGGTGGAAGTGTTTGACCTGAAGAAATACTCCAGATCAGAGGAAGGTCTTCTGAGGCTGCTGCCAGTGGTCAAATCCTCCATAGCTGCTCTGTGAGTCCATAGAATGACATTTAAGTACTAATTATCAGGAAGATTATTCCGTTTAGAGAACAATCTGTATTATTGAACATCCTATTGAATCAATACATCGATGTTCACATTAGTATAACAATATGAACATACAATTATAGGAGATGGATGATTAATCTATATCTTGTTTTAAAGAATAAACCAAAAGAATCCACCGTTGTCCTTCTACACTACTGGTGTTAAATTAACACTGTGTTTGTGAAATCACTTTGTTAGGCTGTCAGGCTGTGGAGTCAAAGAGAAAGGTTGTGCTTCTCTGGTCTCAGCTCTGAAGTCAAACCCCTCACACCTGAGAGAGCTGGATCTGAGTAACAATGACCTGAAGGATTCAGGAGTGAAGCTGCTCTCTGCTGGACTGGGGAATCCACACTGTAAACTGGAGACTCTGAGGTCAGTATTCCTGTAGTTGGTCAACAAGTGGTAACTGTTCACCAGATCCACATGTGTTTACCAGGCACACATAGTCCACACCATATGTGTTTGGACAGTGAAGCTTACAGTTTTAAATGTTGCGGTATCGTCCAGCATTTTGGATTTGATATAGAATGTTTTAGGTGACAGTACAGTGTGTTACCTTTTATTTCAGGGTAAAGGGTAAAGGTGAAAGGTGAAAGGTTAGCATGTTTTGCTGTAGTCTCTGTAAAGCTCTCACTCATTATTATTCATGATTCATACATGATTTTCTTAATCATGGCATCATCAAATTATTTTAGTATTGTTTAGAAACATGTTATCTACTCACTTAGACAGATGATTAATCCAGTCATCATCCACCATTCAGCTACTATTGGGCAAAACACAACCCAAAACCCAACCACAACAAACTGCAAATGCAAACCACGAGTTTGGGACCAAATACTAAACTTGCGACAGTGGAGAATGTCACCTTTTTTCAGTGTTCATACATACCTGTTATACTGTTTAGAAATTTAAGCACTTTATGTATCTAGTTCTGCCATTTGAATAATTCCTAATGATTCACTTATATTATATTAAAGTTGTCATAAGTTAAGTTTTTGGTCTCATATTCCTTGCCTGCTGTGATTACATCAAGCATGTGACTCCACACTTATTGGATGCATTTGCCGTTTGATTTGGATGGGTTTTAGAATGTGTTTTTCCCAATAGAAACGGAATAATAAATACTGTCCTGTCATTTTGGAGTCACTTCACTTGTATTGTCAGTAAGAACAGAAGATGTTTCTGAACACTTCTACATTAATGTGGATACAACTGTGATTAGGAATAATCATTGATGACTCATGAATGATGATGAATGACAAAGTTATAGAGGTGCAAAGCTCAGAAAAAAATGCTATCCTCCCCTGTTATTGGTAGCGCTTAGAGCTTAGCATGTTTTGTTGTAGCCTCTGTAACTTCCTCAATTAAAATGATTATTCATGAATCATTCCTGCTTTCCCTTAATCATGGCCCCATCAGGATTAGTTTGGTAGTTTTTAGAAACATGTTATATACCCACTTAGGAATGAAAATGACTCCAGTCATCATCACAACCAAAACAAACTGCAAATGTAACCAATGAGTTTGAGTCACAAGCTTGATTTAGTCATTGCATGCAAGAAATATGGGACCAAATACTACGTTTTTAACCACTTTAATACACTGTGAGTGAATTTGTCTAAATACTTAAGACTTCTTCAAATGGGGGGGACTAGATACACAAAGTGCTTTAATTTCTAAGCTGTGAAACATACCCTTTAATAAAAGGTGACATTATATACTGTCACCTCATATGAAACAATTGATCTCAAATCCCAAATGCTGGAGTATAGAGCCCAATTTAAAAATGTTATCTTCACTGTCAAAATAGATATGGTGTGGACTGTATACTTAATACAATCTAAATCTGATACCTCACTGTCAAAATAGATATGGTGTGGACTGTATACTTAATACAATCTAAATCTGATACCTCACTGTCAAAATAGATATGGTGTGGACTGTATACTTAATACAATCTAAATCTGATACCTCACTGTCAAAATAGATATGGTGTGGACTGTATACTTAATACAATCTAAATCTGACACCTCACTGTCAATATATATATGGTCCAAACACACCAAGAAAGTTGTGAAGAGGGCACGACAACACCTATTCCCCATCAGGAGACTGAAAAGATTTGGCATGGGTCCTCAGATCCTCAAAAAGTTCTACAGCTGCACCATCAAGAGCATCATGACTGGTTGCATCAACCACTGGTATGGCAACTGCTCATCCTCCAACCGCAAGGCGCTACAGAGGGCAGTACGAACGGCCCAGTACATCACTGGGGCCAAGCGTCCTGCCATCCAGGGCCTCTATAACAGGCGATGTCAGAAGATGGCCCTTAAAATTCATAGACTGTTGTCTTTGCTACTGCATGGCAAGCGGTACTGGAGCGCCAAGTCTTCTTAAGGCTTCTTAACAGCTTCTACCCCCGAGCCATAGGACCACTGAACAGCTAATCAAATGGCCGCCCGGACTATTTGCATTTTTTTTAAATTACGCTGCTGCTACTCGCTGTTTATTATCTATGCATAGTCACTTAACCCCTACCTACATTTACATATTACCTCAAATACCTCAACTAACCTGTAGCCCTGCACATTGACTATTTAGTAAATATTTTCTTAACTCTTAATTTTCTTAAAACTGCATTTTTGGATAAGGGCTTGAAAGTAAGTATTTCACGGTAAGCTCTACACCTGTTGTATTCAGCACATGTGACACATACAATTTGATTCGATCTTCAACACCAAAGAATAGCAGAGTGATTTTAAAATTATTTTACTCTTTGCAGGCTGTCAGGCTGTGGAGTCACAGAGGAAGGCTGTGCTTCCCTGGTTTCAGCTCTGAAATCAAACCCCTCACACCTGAGAGAGCTGGATCTGAGTAACAATGACCTGAAGGATTCAGGAGTGGATCTGCTCTCTGCTGGACTGGGGAATCCCCACTGTAAACTGGAGACTCTGAGGTCAGTATTCCTGTAGTTGGTCAACAAGTGATAACTGTTCACCAGATCCACATGTGTTTACTAGGCACACATAGTGAACACTATATGTGTTTGGACAGTGAAGCTTACAGTTTTAAATTTGCCCCTATGCTTCAACATTTTGGAATTCAGATAGAATGTTTCACATTAGGTGAGACTAAAGAATGTCACCTTTTATTTGATGGTATTCATGCATATCTGTTTTTACCGTTTAGAAATTAAATCACTTTATGTATCTAGTTCTCCCATTTAAAGGGGGATTTTATTTGGACAAATTCACTTATAGTGTATTAAAGTTGTCAAAAGTGTAGTATTTAGTTCTGTAGGGCAGCCCCGCGAAGTGAGTCTTCCTATCAACTGTATGTGTCATGTTGTCTTAAGAATTCAGCATTCTCTGTGTTGGTCTTGCCAACCACTATTGTGACACTTCTGAGAAGCAGAGGTTACATCATGTAGGTCTGATATCTTATTGGAGGTTAACTGTACAGTAATATGATTGGTCAACAACTCAGGTTTTGAATCCAAACTACTCAGGCATAAAGGGGTCTAAGAGTCATTCTCTTATTCGTTCATGACCTGCTGTGGTGAGATACTCTTTCTCTATCTCTCTCTCTCTACCCCATGCACTTTTGAGGCATGGCCTTTCAGGCTAGAGGTTTCTTTATCTCTCTCTCCACCCCATAGACTTTTGCGGTATTTCAGGCTAGAGGTTTCTCTCTCTCTCTCTGACCATGCTTAGAATAATGACTTGTATAATGCTTGTTAATGCCTTGTAACTTAATTTTATGTCTTGTATTTGAATCCATTCATTTTACGAAGTGATTAAATACACTTTTCTTTAGAATCCATTCTCATACATTTATTCATTGTCTATTAGTGTAACTCAACCGTAGCATCTTGCATATTGCTAATTATTTTTATGGAGTCAGATAAACATTTTAATGGGCTAATTGCTTAGTCTTTTCACGAGTCACATGAGATATTTACAGTTCATTGGGAAAGTATTTAGATCCCTTCTTCCACATTTTGTTACGTTACAGCCTTATTCTAAAAAAAATATGTCATCCTCATCGATCTACACACAACACCCCATAAGGACATCACAACACCCCATAATGACATCACAACACCCCATAATGACATCACAACACCCCATAAGGACAAAGTGAAAACAGATTTTTTTGAACATTTTGCTATTTATTGGACATGATTTGGAAAGGCACACACCTGTCTAAATAAGGTCCCACAGTTGACAGTGCATGTCAGAGCAAAAACCAAGCAATGAGGTCGAAGGAATTGTCCGTTCAGTTCCATGACAGGATTGTGTGGAGGCACAGATCTGGGGAAGGCTACCAAAACATTTCTGCAGCATTGAAGGTCTCCCAAAAAGACAGTGGCCTCAATTATTCTTAAATGGAACAAGTTTGGAACCACCAACACTCTTCCTAGAGCTGACCACCCGGCAAAACTGAGCATTCAGGGGAGAAGGGACTTGGTCAGGGAGGTGACCAAGAACCTGGTGGTCACGCTGGAAGAGCTCTGGAGTTCCTATGTGGAGATGGGAGAACTTTCCAGAAGGGCAACCATCTCTGCAGCACTCCACCAATTTACATATTTTTTTTTCACCTTTATTTAACCAGGTAGGCCAGTTGAGAACAAGTTCTCAATTATAACTACGACCTGACCAAGATAAAGCAAAGCAGTGCGACACAAACAACACTGAGTTACACATGGGATAAACAAACATACAGTCAATAACACAATAGAAAAGTCTACATACAGTGTATGCAAATGTAGTAAGATTAGGGAGGTAAGGCAATAAATAGGCCATGGTGGCGAATAATTCAAATTTAGCAATTAAACACTGGAGTGATAGATGTGTGGAAGATGAATGCGCAAGTAAAGATACTGGGGTGCAAAGGAGCAAAGAATAAATAACAATATGGGGATGAGGTAGTTGGATGGGCTATTTACAGTTTGGCTGTGTACAGGTGCAATGATCGGTAAGCTGCTCTGACAGCTGATGCTTAAAGTTAGTGAGGGAAATATAAGACTACAGCTTCAGTGATTTTTGCAATTCATTCAAGTCATTGGCAGCAGAGAACTGGAATGAAAGGCGGCCAAAGGAGAAGTTAGCTTTGGGGATGACCAGTGAAATATACCTGCTGGAGTGCATGCTACGGGTGTTTGCTGCTATGGTGACCAGTGAGCTGAGATATGGTGGGGCTTTACCTAGCAGAGACTTGTAGATGACCTGGAGCCAGAGCATACAGGTCGCAGTGTTGGGTAGTATATGGGGCTTTGGTGACAAAACGGATGGCACTGTGATAGACTGTATCCATTTTTCTGAGTAGAGTGTTGGAGGATATTTTGTAAATGACATCGCCGAAGTCAAGGATTGGTAGGATAGTCAGTTTTACGAGGGTATGTTTGGCAGCATATGTGAAGGATGCTTTGTTGCAAAATAGGAAGCCGATTCTAGATGTAATTTTGGATTGGAGATGCTTAATGTAAGTCTGGAAGGAGAGTTTAAAGTCTAACCAGACACCTAGGTATTTGTAGTTGTCCACATATTCTAAGTCAGAACCGTCCAGAGTAGTGATGCTAGACGGGCGGGAGGGTGCGGGCAGCGATCGGTTGAAGAGTATGCATTTAGTTTTACTTGCATTTAAGAGCAGTTGGAGGCCATGGAAGGAGTGGTGTATGGCATTGAAGCTCATCTGGAGGTTTGTTAACACAGTGTCCAAAGAAGGGCCAGAAGTATACAGAATGGTGTCGTCTGCATAGAGGTGGATCAGAGACTCACCAGCAGCAAGAGCGACATCCTTGATGTGTACAGAGAAAAGAGTCGGCCCGAGAATTGAACCCTGTGGCACCCCCATAGAGACTGCCAGAGGTCCAGACAACAGGCCCTCTGATTTGATACACTGAACTCTGTCTGAGAAGTAGTTGGTGAACCAGGTGAGGCAGTCATTTGAGAAACCAAGGCTGTTGAGTCTGCCAATAAGAATGCGATGATTGACAGAGTCGAAAGTCTTGGCCAGGTCGATGAAGACGGCTGCACAGTATTGTCTTTTATTGATGGCGGTTATAATATTGTTTAGGACCTTGAGCGTGGCTGAGGTGAACCCATGACCAACTCGGAAACCAGATTGCATAGCGGAGAAGGTACGTTGGGATTCGAAATGGTCGGTGATCTGTTTGTTAACTTGGCTTTTAAAGACTTAAGAAAGGCAGGGAAGGATAGATATAGGTCTGTAACATTTTGGGTCTAGAGTGTCTCCCCCTCTGAAGAGGGGGATGACCGCGGCAGCTTTCCAATCTTTGGGGATCTCAGGTGATACGAAAGAGAGATTGAACAGGTTCGTAATAGGGGTTGCAACAATTGCGGCGGATAATTTAAAAAAGAGATGGTCCAGATTGTCTAGCCCAGCTGATTTGTAGGGGTCCAGAATTTGCTCTTTCAGAACATCAGCTATCTGGATTTGGGTAAAGGAGAAATGGGGGATTATGTTGAAAAAATACACTGCCACTATTTTCAACAACAAATAATAGCAGTTTGGTTTTAATATGATTTTACTCTTTGCAGGCTGTCACGCTGTCTAGTCACAGAGAAAAGCTGTGCTTCTCTGGTCTCTGCTCTGAAGTCAAACCCCTCACACCTGAGTGAGCTGGATCTGAGTAACAATGACCTGAAAGATTCAGGAGTGATGCTCCTCTCTGCTGGACTGGGGAATGCCCACTGTAAACTGGAGACTCTGAGGTCAGTATTCCTGTAATTGGTCAACAAGTGATAACTGTTCACCAGATCCACATGTGTTTACCAGGCACACATAGTCGACACCATATGTGTTTGGACAGTGAAGCTTACAGTTTTTAATTTGGTGCTATGCTCAGCATTTTGGATTTGAGATAGAATGTTTCATATTAGGTGACAGTACAGTGTGTTACCTTTTATATGAGTTTATCCATACATACAGTGCCTTGTGAAAGTATTCGGCCCCCTTGAACTTTGCGACCTTTTGCCACATTTCAGGCTTCAAACATAAAGATATAAAACTGTATTTTTTTGTGAAGAATCAACAACAAGTGGGACACAATCATGAAGTGGAACGACATTTATTGGATATTTCAAACTGAAAAATTGGGCGTGCAAAATTATTCAGCCCCTTTACTTTCAGTGCAGCAAACTCTCTCCAGAAGTTCAGTGAGGATCTCTGAATGATCCAATGTTGACCTAAATGACTAATGATGATAAATACAATCCACCTGTGTGTAATCAAGTCTCCGTATAAATGCACCTGCACTGTGATAGTCTCAGAGGTCCGTTAAAAGCGCAGAGAGCATCATGAAGAACAAGGAACACACCAGGCAGGTCCAAGATACTGTTGTGAAGAAGTTTAAAGCCGGATTTGGATACAAAAAGATTTCCCAAGCTTTAAACATCCCAAGGAGCACTGTGCAAGCGATAATATTGAAATGGAAGGAGTATCAGACCACTGCAAATCTACCAAGACCTGGCCGTCCCTCTAAACTTTCAGCTCATACAAGGAGAAGACTGATCAGAGATGCAGCCAAGAGGCCCATGATCACTCTGGATGAACTGCAGAGATCTACAGCTGAGGTGGGAGACTCTGTCCATAGGACAACAATCAGTCGTATATTGCACAAATCTGGCCTTTATGGAAGAGTGGCAAGAAGAAAGCCATTTCTTAAGGATATCCATAAAAATATTCGTTTAAAGTTTGCCACAAGCCACCTGGGAGACACACCAAAGATGTGGAAGAAGGTGCTCTGGTCAGATGAAACCAAAATTGGCAACAATGCAAAACGTTATGTTTGGCTTAAAAGCAACACAGCTCATCACCCTGAACACACCATCCCCACTGTCAAACATGGTGGTGGCAGCATCATGGTTTGGGCCTGATTTTATTCAGCAGGGACAGGGAAGATGGTTAAAATTGATGGGAAGATGGATGGAGCCAAATACAGGACCATTCTGGAAGAAAACCTGATGGAGTCTGCAAAAGACCTGAGACTGGGACGGAGATTTGTCTACCAACAAGACAATGATCCAAAACATAAAGCAAAATCTACAATTGAATGGTTCAAAAATAAACATATCCAGGTGTTAGAATGGCCAAGTCAAAGTCCAGACCTGAATCCAATCGAGAATCTGTGGAAAGAACTGAAAACTGCTGTTCACAAATGCTCTCCATCCAACCTCACTGAGCTCGAGCTGTTTTGCAAGGAGGAATGGGAAAAAATGTCAGTCTCTCGATGTGCAAAACTGATAGAGACATACCCCAAGCGACTTACAGCTGTAATCGCAGCAAAAGGTGGCGCTACAAAGTATTAACTTAAGGGGGCTGAATAATTTTGCACGCCCAATTTTTCAGTTTTTGATTTGTTAAAAAAGTTTGAACTATCCAATAAATGTCGTTCCACTTCATGATTGTGTCCCACTTGTTGTTGATTCTTCACAAAAAAATACAGTTTTATATCTTTATGTTTGAAGCCTGAAATGTGGCAAAAGGTCGCAAAGTTCAAGGGGGCCGAATACTTTCGCAAGGCACTGTATCTGTTTTCCCCTTTAGAAATGAAAGCACTTTATGTATCTAGTTCTTCTCTTTGAAGAAGTCGTAATTATTTGGACAAATTCACTTATGTTGTATTAATGTAGTCATAACTGTCGTATTTGGTCACACATTCCTTGCCTGCAGTGATTACATCAAGCGTATGACTACAAACTTGTTGAATGCATTTGCTGTTTGTTTTGGATGTGTTTTGGATTATGTTTTTCTCAATAGAAACTGAATGGTTAATAATGTCCTCTGTCATTTTGGGGTCACTTCCCTTCTGTTGTAAGTAAGAATAGAATATCATGAATAATCATTAATGAATTGTGAATGATGATTAATGAGAAAGTTACAGAGGCACAAAGATCATGCCTCCTCTGTTATTGGTAATGGTGAGAGGTTCGCTGTTTTGTTGTAGGCTCTGTAACTTTATCACTCATCAATATTCATGATTGGCATCCTCAGGATTAATTTAGTAGTGTTTGTAAACATGTTATCTACTCACTTAGACAAAAGATTAATCACATCTTCATCCACCATTCAGTTACTATTGGGCAAAACATAACCCAAAACATAACCAAATCCAACCGGTCCTGGTTAGTCCCTGGATGGCAAACCAAATGCTTCTGGAAGTGGTGTTGGAGGGCCAGTAGGAGGCACTCTTTCCTCTGGTCTAAAAAATATCCCAATGCCCCAGGGCTGTGATTGGGGACACTGCCCTGTGTAGGGTGCCGTCTTTCGGATGGGACATCCCATGGCACTTATCTTAAGAGTAGGGGTGTTAACCCCGGTGTCCTGGCTAAATTCCAAAGCTGTCCCTCATACCATCATGGTCACCTAATCATCCCCAGCTTACAATTGGCTCATTCATCCCCCTCCTCTCCCCTGTAACTATTCCCCAGGTCGTTGCTGTAAATGAGAACCTGTTCTCAGTCAACTTACCTGGTAATATAATGGTAAAATAAATAAATAAAAAATGCAAATGCAGCCAACAGGTGTGGGACCAAATACTAAACTTTTGACTACTTTAATACACTATAAGTGAATTGATCAGAATACTTATGACTTCTTCAAATGAGGGGACTAGAAACATAACGTGCTTTTATTTCTAAACTATGAAACAGATATATATGAAAATACCCTAAAATAAAAGGTGACATTATGTGCTGTCACCTCATATGAAACATTTGATCTCAAATCCAAAATGCTGAAGTCCCAAATTGAAGATGTTAGCTTTACTGTCAAAATAAATATAATGTGGACAGTATATTCAATTTCTTGCTCTTACAAGAAAATGTTCAGAGTATGTAACAGCTAGCACTCTGAATCAGGTGATTCAACCCTTGGTCCCATCACACTTAGAGTACTGTCTGGTTGTATGGCCAATCCCTGGTCCTATCACACTTAGAGTACTGTCCAGTTATATGGTCAATCCCTGGTCCTATCACACTTAGAGTACTGTCTGGTTATATGGTCAATCCTTGGTCCTATCACACTTAGAGTACTGTCTGGTTATATGGTCAATCCCTGGTCCTATCACACTTAGAGTACTGTCCAGTTATATGGTCAATCGTTGGTCCTATCACACTTAGAGTACTGTCTGATTATATTTTCAATCCCTGGTCCTATCACACCTAGAGAACTGTCCATTTATATGGTCAATCCCTGGTCTTATCACACCTAGAGAACTGTCCATTTATATGGTCAATCCCTGGTCCTATCACACTTAGAGTACTGTCCAGTTATATGGTCAATCCCTGGTCCTATCACACTTAGAGTACTGTCTGGTTATATGGTCAATCCTTGGTCCTATCACACTTATAGTACTGTCTGGTTATATGGTCAATCCCTGGTCCTATCACACTTAGAGTACTGTCCAGTTATATGGTCAATCGTTGGTCCTATCACACTTAGAGTACTGTCTGATTATATTTTCAATCCCTGGTCCTATCACACCTAGAGAACTGTCCATTTATATGGTCAATCCCTGGTCTTATCACACCTAGAGAACTGTCCATTTATATGGTCAATCCCTGGTCCTATCACACTTAGAGTACTGTCCAGTTATATGGTCAATCCCTGGTCCTATCACACTTAGAGTACTGTCCAGTTATATGGTCAATCCCTGGTCCTATCACACTTAGAGTACTGTCCGGTTATATGGTCAATCCTTGGTCCTATCACACTTAGAGTACTGTCTGGTCATATGGTCAATCCCTGGTCCTATCACACTTAGAGTACTGTCCAGTTGTATGGTCAATCCCTGGTCCTATCATACTTAGAGTACTGTCTGGTTATATGGTCAATCCCTGGTCCTATCACACTTAGAGTACTGTCCAGTTGTATGGTCAATCCCTGGTCCTATCACACTTAGAGTACTGTCTGGTTATATGGTCAATCCCTGGTCCTATCACACTTAGAGTACTGTCCGGTTATATGGTCAATCCCTGGTCCTATCACACTTAGAGTACTGTCTGGTTATATGGTCAATCCCTGGTCCTATCACACTTAGAGTACTGTCCAGTTGTATGGTAAATCCCTGGTCCTATCACACTTAGAGTACTGTCTGGTTATATGGTCAATCCTTGGTCCTATCACACTTAGAGTACTGTCCGGTTATATGGTCAATCCCTGGTTCTATCACACTTAGAGTACTGTCCAGTTATATGGTCAATCCCTGGTCCTATCACACTTAGAGTACTGTCTGGTTATATGGTCAATCCCTGGTCCTATCACACTTAGAGTACTGTCCGGTTATATGGTCAATCCCTGGTCCTATCACACTTAGAGTACTGTCTGGTCATATGGTCAATCCCTGGTCCTATCACACTTAGAGTACTGTCCAGTTATATGGTCAATCCCTGGTCCTATCACACTTAGAGTACTGTCCAGTTGTATGGTCAATCCCTGGTCCTATCACACTTAGAGTACTGTCCAGTTGTATGGTCAATCCCTGGTCCTATCACACTTAGAGTACTGTCCAGTTATATGGTCAATCCCTGGTCCTATCACACTTAGAGTACTGTCCAGTTATATGGTCAATCCCTGGTCCTATCACACTTAGAGTACTGTCCAGTTGTATGGTCAATCCCTGGTCCTATCACACTTAGAGTACTGTCCAGTTATATGGTCAATCCCTGGTCCTATCACACTTAGAGTACTGTCCAGTTGTATGGTCAATCCCTGGTCCTATCACACTTAGAGTACTGTCTGGTTATATGGTCAATCCCTGGTCCTATCACACTTAGAGTACTGTCTGGTCATATGGTCAATCCATGGTCCTATCACACTTAGAGTACTGTCTGGTCATATGGTCAATCCATGGTCCTATCACACTTAGAGTACTGTCTGGTCATATGGTCAATCCCTGGTCCTATCACACTTAGAGTACTGTCTGGTTATATGGTCAATCCCTGGTCCTATCACACTTAGAGTACTGTCCAGTTATATGGTCAATCCCTGGTCCTATCACACTTAGAGTACTGTCCAGTTATATGGTCAATCCCTGGTCCTATCACACTTAGAGTACTGTCTGGTTATATGGTCAATCCCTGGTCCTATCACACTTAGAGTACTGTCCGGTTATATGGTCAATCCCTGGTCCTATCACACTTAGAGTACTGTCCAGTTGTATGGTCAATCCCTGGTCCTATCACACTTAGAGTACTGTCCAGTTATATGGTCAATCCCTGGTCCTATCACACTTAGAGTACTGTCCAGTTATATGGTCAATCCCTGGTCCTATCACACTTAGAGTACTGTCCAGTTATATGGTCAATCCCTGGTCCTATCACACTTAGAGTACTGTCCAGTTATATGGTCAATCCCTGGTCCTATCACACTTAGAGTACTGTCCAGTTATATGGTCAATCCCTGGTCCTATCACACTTAGAGTACTGTCCAGTTATATGGTCAATCCCTGGTCCTATCACACTTAGAGTACTGTCTGGTTATATGGTCAATCCCTGGTCCTATCACACTTAGAGTACTGTCCAGTTATATGGTCAATCCCTGGTCCTATCACACTTAGAGTACTGTCCAGTTGTATGGTCAATCCCTGGTCCTATCACACTTAGAGTACTGTCCAGTTATATGGTCAATCCCTGGTCCTATCACACTTAGAGTACTGTCCAGTTGTATGGTCAATCCCTGGTCCTATCACACTTAGAGTACTGTCTGGTTATATGGTCAATCCCTGGTCCTATCACACTTAGAGTACTGTCTGGTCATATGGTCAATCCATGGTCCTATCACACTTAGAGTACTGTCTGGTTATATGGTCAATCCCTGGTCCTATCACACTTAGAGTACTGTCTGGTCATATGGTCAATCCATGGTCCTATCACACTTAGAGTACTGTCTGGTCATATGGTCAATCCCTGGTCCTATCACACTTAGAGTACTGTCTGGTTATATGGTCAATCCCTGGTCCTATCACACTTAGAGTACTGTCCAGTTATATGGTCAATCCCTGGTCCTATCACACTTAGAGTACTGTCCAGTTATATGGTCAATCCCTGGTCCTATCACACTTAGAGTACTGTCTGGTTATATGGTCAATCCCTGGTCCTATCACACTTAGAGTACTGTCCGGTTATATGGTCAATCCCTGGTCCTATCACACTTAGAGTACTGTCCAGTTGTATGGTCAATCCCTGGTCCTATCACACTTAGAGTACTGTCCAGTTATATGGTCAATCCCTGGTCCTATCACACTTAGAGTACTGTCCAGTTATATGGTCAATCCCTGGTCCTATCACACTTAGAGTACTGTCCAGTTATATGGTCAATCCCTGGTCCTATCACACTTAGAGTACTGTCCAGTTATATGGTCAATCCCTGGTCCTATCACACTTAGAGTACTGTCCAGTTATATGGTCAATCCCTGGTCCTATCACACTTAGAGTACTGTCCAGTTATATGGTCAATCCCTGGTCCTATCACACTTAGAGTACTGTCCAGTTATATGGTCAATCCCTGGTCCTATCACACTTAGAGTACTGTCCAGTTGTATGGTCAATCCCTGGTCCTATCACACTTAGAGTACTGTCTGGTTATATGGTCAATCCCTGGTCCTATCACACTTAGAGTACTGTCCAGTTATATGGTCAATCCCTGGTCCTATCACACTTAGAGTACTGTCCAGTTATATGGTCAATCCCTGGTCCTATCACACTTAGAGTACTGTCTGGTTATATTGTCAATCCCTGGTCCTATCACACTTAGAGTACTGTCTGGTTATATGGTCAATCCCTGGTCCTATCACACTTAGAGTACTGTCCAGTTATATGGTCAATCCCTGGTCCTATCACACTTAGAGTACTGTCTGGTTATATTGTCAATCCCTGGTCCTATCACACTTAGAGTACTGTCCAGTTATATGGTCAATCCCTGGTCCTATCACACTTAGAGTACTGTCCAGTTATATGGTCAATCCCTGGTCCTATCACACTTAGAGTACTGTCCAGTTATATGGTCAATCCCTGGTCCTATCACACTTAGAGTACTGTCTGGTTATATGGTCAATCCCTGGTCCTATCACACTTAGAGTACTGTCCAGTTATATGGTCAATCCGTGGTCCTATCACACTTAGAGTACTGTCCAGTTATATGGTCAATCCCTGGTCCTATCACACTTAGAGTACTGTCCAGTTATATGGTCAATCCCTGGTCCTATCACACTTAGAGTACTGTCCAGTTATATGGTCAATCCCTGGTCCTATCACACTTAGAGTACTGTCTGGTTATATGGTCAATCCCTGGTCCTATCACACTTAGAGTACTGTCCAGTTATATGGTCAATCCCTGGTCCTATCACACTTAGAGTACTGTCCAGTTATATGGTCAATCCCTGGTCCTATCACACTTAGAGTACTGTCTGGTTATATTGTCAATCCCTGGTCCTATCACACTTAGAGTACTGTCTGGTTATATGGTCAATCCCTGGTCCTATCACACTTAGAGTACTGTCCAGTTTTATGGTCAATCCCTGGTCCTATCACACTTAGAGTACTGTCTGGTTATATTGTCAATCCCTGGTCCTATCACACTTAGAGTACTGTCCAGTTATATGGTCAATCCCTGGTCCTATCACACTTAGAGTACTGTCCAGTTATATGGTCAATCCCTGGTCCTATCACACTTAGAGTACTGTCCAGTTATATGGTCAATCCCTGGTCCTATCATACTTAGAGTACTGTCTGGTTATATGGTCAATCCCTGGTCCTATCACACTTAGAGTACTGTCCAGTTATATGGTCAATCCCTGGTCCTATCACACTTAGAGTACTGTCCAGTTATATGGTCAATCCCTGGTCCTATCACACTTAGAGTACTGTCCAGTTATATGGTCAATCCCTGGTCCTATCACACTTAGAGTACTGTCCAGTTATATGGTCAATCCCTGGTCCTATCACACTTAGAGTACTGTCTGGTTATATGGTCAATCCCTGGTCCTATCACACTTAGAGTACTGTCCAGTTATATGGTCAATCCCTGGTCCTATCACACTTAGAGTACTGTCCAGTTATATGGTCATCTGCAGCAAAGAAAGATATAAAAAAGCTTCAAATGGCTCAAAACAGGGCTGCCAGATTAGCTCTTCATTGCTCTAAACAGGGCTGCCAGATTAGCTCTTCATTGCTCTAAACAGGGCTGCCAGATTAGCTCTTCATTGCTCTAAACAGGGCTGCCAGATTAGCTCTTCATTGCTCTAAACAGGGCTGCCAGATTAGCTCTTCATTGCTCTAAACAGGGCTGCCAGATTAGCTCTTCATTGCTCATTCCGTAGTAATATTATGCAAATGCTTCAGAATCTCTCATGGCTTCAGGGTTGAAAACAAATTACTATCCCGTCTTTAGATTTTCTTTAGGAATGTTAAATATTAAAAAACACAGTATTTTTAAGACGAGTTAGTACATACTAGCAACACGCATTATCACCAACCAAACAGGTAAATTCAGAGCATCTAAGACAACACAAGCCAAGGACAAATCGCCTTAAATCTACATGTTTTATATAGAGCCATAGCTGAATTGAACTCTTTACCAATCCATATTTCTCAGGCAAAAAGTAAATCCACCTTCAAGAAATAAATAAAATAACATCTAATGCGATAGACCATATGACTGGACAGGAAATAGAAAGCATCAACTGATTGTTAAATGTGTACCTGTCACGTATTTTAATTGTCTGTGTTGTCTACTTGTTAAATGTTTGTAAAGTCTTAATTTGTAATTGTTTGTAATGTCTTATTAATTTGTGTTGGACCCCAGGAAGATTAGCTAACTTTACTGCTTTACAGCTAATGGGGATGCTAATAAAATTCACAATCTAAATCTGATACCTCACTGTCTGTCTTTTGACTGGTACTGCTTTTTAAACTAGTCTGGTCAGTCTACTCAAATATTTGTACTATACATGTTTCTATCGACAAGCAGTACTTCGATCATTTGCCATTTCTAATAATGATACATCCCTTTATGAATATACTCTACCATTCAAAAGTTTGGGGTCACTTAGAAATGTCCTTGTTTTTGAAAGAAAAGCAAATTTGTTGTCCATTAAAATAACATCAAATTGATCAGAAATACAGTGTAGACATTGTTAATGTTGTAAATGACTATTGTAGTTGGAAACGGCAGATTTTTAATGTAATATCTACATAGGCGTACAGAGGCCCTTTCTGCCTAGAAGGCCGACATCCTGGAGTCGCCTCTTCACTGTTGACGTTGAGACTAGTGTTTTGGAGGGGACTTTTTAATGAAGCTGCCAGTTGAGGACTTGTGAGGCGTCTGTTTCTCAAACTAGACTCTCTAATGTACTTGTCCTCTTGCTCAGTTGTGCACCGGGGCCTCCCACTCCTCTATCTATTCTGGTTAGTGCCAGTTTGCACTGTTCTTTACAACAATACAGTGTTGTACGAGATCTTCAGTTTCTTGGCAATTCCTCACATGGAATAGCCTTCATTTTCTCAGAACAAAATAGACTGACGAGATACAGAAGAAAGTACTTTGTTTCTGGACATTTTGAGCCTGTAATCAAACCCACAAATGCTGATGCTCCAGATACTCATCTAGTCTAAAGAAGGCCAGTTTTATTGCTTCTTTAATCAGAACAACCGTTTTCAGCTGTACTAGCATAATTGCAAAAGGGTTTTTTCATGATCAATTTGCCTTTTAAAAATATAAACTTGGATTAACTAAAAACTGTGGTTTCCAGCTACAATAGTCATTTACAACATTAACAAAAACAAGGACATTTCTAAGTGACCCCAAACTTTTGAACGGTAGTGTATTTGGCAGGTTTCAGGACACTGATGTATCTGAAAATGTTGAAAAATTATATTTTCAACACCAAAGAAAAGCAGAGTGATTTTAAAATGATTTTAATCTTTGCAGGCTGTCAGGCTGTCTAGTCACAGAGGAAGGCTGTTCTTCCCTGGTCTCAGCTCTGAGGTCAAACCGGTCACAACTGAGAGAACTGGACCTGAGCTATAATCACCCAGGAGACTCAGGAGTCAGACTGCTCTCTGCTGGACTGGAGGATCCACACTGCAGACTGGAGAAACTCAAGTATGTAGAGGGTCAATGTCAATGTTCATATCCGACATGTTTGAGTTATTAGGCTCTTTAAAACAAACATTCTTAACATCACTTGAACAAAGTTATATGCTGTTTGTGTGTGTTTGTTTGTGTGTGTGTGTTTGTTTGTGTGTGTGTTTGTTTGTGTGTGTGTGTTTGTTTGTGTGTGTGTGTGCGGGTATTTGTGTGAATATGTGAGGTCACGTGTATCACTCAATGACCGTCTGTTCTTCTGCTTACCGCTACAGTGTGGAACATGGTGGAGAGAACACAATGAAACCTGGGCTTAGAAAATGTGAGTGTTGAATGCTGTGAAGAATATGACTAAGAATAAGTCTTAAATCAAGTTAAGTCAAAGTCAAAGACCACCATCATTACTTACTTGGTCATGTTAAATATCAGCTGTAGTTCTACAGAAGCAGAAATCAGGGACACTAAAGTTTAGAAAGAGTTGCTTTGACAATGTGTGTGTCTGTGTTTGTGTGTGGTGCATTCGTGTTACATAAGAAATGTGTGTGTGTGTATGTAATTAATCAGAATAAGTGTGTTTTATGTTGCCCTACAGTATAACATATGATCATTCAACAAGTCTCAAATTACCATAACTTCTCATTTTGATACCTAGAAACATCTACATTAAATGAATTAGTGAAAAGTGAGTTAACATTCTAATGTGAATGATGATGACTCCTAATATTGTGTCCGGTTTCATCCATCAGATGCCTGTGACTTCACGCTGGACCCAAACACAGTAAACAAACTCCTCTCTCTGTCCAAGGAGAACAGAAAGGTGACATGGAGGACAGAGGAGCAGCCGTATCCTGATCACCCAGAGAGATTTGAGGACTGGCAGCAGGTGTTGTGTAGAGAGGGTCTGACTGGGCGCTGTTACTGGGAGGTAAAGTGGAGTGGGAAAGAGGCTGTTATAGGAATGACGTATAAAGGAATCAGCAGAAGAGTAGGGGGTAAGGACTGTATTATTGGATTAAAGTCCTGGAGTCTGGACTGCTCTGACAACAGTTACACGGCCTGGCACAATTATAATCCCACTACCATAGACGTCCCCCCCTCCAGCTCCCACAGAGTAGCAGTGTATCTGGACTGGCCAGCCGGCACTCTGTCCTTCTACAGAGTCTCCTCTGACACACTGACCCACCTGTACACATTCCACACCACATTCACTGAGCCCCTCTATCCAGGGTTTCATGTTTGGTTTGATGACTCCGCAGTTCCCCTGTGTCAGGTGGTCCCTGTGTCAAACACAACATGATGTTTCAATCTAATCCTGGTCATGTTCAGTAAGACACACTGGAGCAACAATTGATATGAACTCTCTAGTCATGAGTTAACAGTTGATTATTAAATCTAAATATGAATGATTGTAAACTGGGTGGTGTGAGCCCTGGATGCTGATTGGCTGACAGCCATGGAGTATCAGACTGTATACAACGGGTGTGACAAAACACACATTTTTACTGCTCTAATTTAGTTGGCAAACTGTTTATAATAGCAATTTGGCACCTATGGGGTTTGTGAAATATGGCCAATATACCATGGCTAAAGGCTGTATCTAGGCACTCCCCATTGCTTCAGAAGAATTTAGACATGGCACACCCCCTCGGACCTCCTTGTTGCTTAATGAAACACCACTGAAGTTGCCAGACAGAGTCATTCATATAATGAAATACCACTGAAGTTGCCAGACAGAGTCATTCATATAATGAAACACCACACTGTGTTGTAAAATCTGTTTTCATTTAGAAATCATTGATCTTATTGTTATTGGGCTTCTTGGTGTTTGTAAATATTGTTGTCTGTAGACTGTAAATTTGTCAAATTCTTGACACAACAATCTTGTTTCTGTATAAACTAAATTCCACTGAATGAAATGTACATGTGACTAATTAAGTTAATCAACCAGATGAAATGTTTTAATACTGATCAGAATATGACAGGACAGTAATAGATGGAAGAAGAGAGGTGTAAATGTTTTAATACTGATCAGAATATGACAGGACAGTAATAGATGGAAGAAGAGAGGTAGAAATGTTTTAATACTGATCAGAATATGACAGGACAGTAATAGATGGAAGAAGAGAGGTGGAAATGTTTTAATACTGATCACAATATGACAGGACAGTAATAGATGGAAGAAGAGAGGTGGAAATGTTTTAATACTGATCACAATATGACAGGACAGTAATAGATGGAAGAAGAGAGGTGGAAATGTTTTAATACTGATCACAATATGACAGTACAGTAATAGATGGAAGAAGAGAGGTGTAAATGTTTTAATACTGATCACAATATGACAGTACAGTAATAGATGGAAGAAGAGAGGTGGAAATGTTTTAATACTGATCAGAATATGACATTAGAGAGATTAAAGTAGATGTCACGTGTCAAAATTTTGATTGATGACCCTATGTGAACCTATGTGAACTCTATGTGAACCCTATGTAGTGATGACGTGTGCATGTCTTCTGGTCAGGCAAGCCTGGTTAGGTGGGGGCTATGGGGTGAGTAAGGGTCCATTTGACAGGCCGTTAATGATTGATGACCCAAGCCTGATTTATGACCCTATGTAATGATTTATGACCCTATGTCATGTAGAAGGGTGCATGCCCTGGGTTGAGTAAGTGACCATGTGTCAGGTCAACCTGTTACTGTTTCTCACGGTTTGGGTTGGTTAAGGCCCCTTATAAAGCCGCTGAACAATACCTGTTTAAGAGTGCACAAGATCTTAAGAATAACCATGGAATTTGGGATCGGTACCAAAGCAGTGATGACTGTAACAACTGAAACAGGCCTTCGGGTTGCCCATAGAGCAAGGGCAAAGTATCAACCAGCAATATATGATGCGCCAAAAAAACGTTTTTTAAATGTGTATAGAACCCAAATACCGCCAGCAAATGCTCTGACAGATCAAGTGTTGATGTCTAATGGCCAGCAGTGGGGGTATCGGTTTGATTACCTGGCCTGTAGAGTGACCCTCTATACGGTAGATGAAGGAGAAGAATATACAGACCAGACTGTAGGCTTGGAATATGGTGTTGAAGACTGGTCGGTTTTTCGCAAGGTTGTGTGTCCTGAACTGAGCCTTATCACCAAGGGGTATAGTGTGTTCACGGGCCACGAGACCCGTTGGGAAGGTACCCCGGACTCCTCAGGACAAATATTTCACAGGGTGAAAATACAAAGAAAGAATGGCCGACCGTGCGGCAGCGTGGAGTTCTATATCGGCACCGAGGCAATCCGAAACCACAAACTTAGGGGTGGTGGCCTGACTGGGGATACCCGACTGCGTCTGCTTATTCCTTTTAACAGTTGGGATGTACTGGAATTGAAAATGTTGCAACCGTTGGATGCTCTCTTTGTACAGAGCCAACAGCGTCAGAGCCTTGTTCATTTAAAGAAGTGCATAATATATACGAATCGTAAAGATTACGATGCAAAAGAGCCTCAAGAAGATACAGCGTCAGAAGAAAACTAAGTAAGCGGATGCTTTAACCCCGCCCCCCCAGATACCCAATGGCCTTGTTCTACAATAAAAAGAAAAAAAGCAGCCAGTTCTTCATTTCAGCATACACCATGGATCTCCAGACCATCTACGAGGAAGCCACTACGTCATGGGGGCCCGACACTAAAGACTCTATGCCACGAAGCCCTACACTCTACGCACCCCTGGCAAGACCCGTGACACCCCCGACATTTACCCAGCCTGAGGATGTGTTTGATGGGGTGGCCAGTACTATTTTTGTGGATACAATCAAGGCCTCTGTAGCTACACTTTTAAACGTGGTGATTGGCGAATATATACGAGAAAAATGCATCGGCTGTGAGATCAATCATCCCAGCCAGCGTCGTCATCCTTGCCTCTACGACCCTCCTAGATACTACTTTTTCAATCATTTTGAGGAGCTGGTGAAAAGACTGTGGTCCTGCCGTTTTATACCAGCGCTGGTCATCGCCCTGGAGTCTATGGGTATTGCGCCGTCTATCCCTAGAGTTTACGGGGTAACCGAAGCCTTCCTACATGAACTGAAGGAGGCCCTCTTCATCCATGAGAAACTCAAAGAAATCCGACACACCCTGGTGGACGACAACAAATACAGGGAAGCTGTGATGGCTGATGTGATGCTTTTCTGGCTCAATAAATCCCAAGAGACCGAGTGACATTTTGTTTATTTAGAGCTATGGGTAACTATGTGTCTACGATGTTTGAGCGAATAAATACATTTTTTCTTTTGAGAGACCTTACAAATGTTATGCATCAGATTATTGAAAATAAAGTGAACAATGTAAAGTTCTACACAACCCACAATACAGGGGTTATTGTAGAGCGTGTGTTAAAAATGGAGCAAATCATGAAACATGTCCGACATACGGGCGAGAGTTTACAATGGTCACATATGGTATCAAGGCTTGTTGAGGATTCTGAAGAACTAGAAATAACTTTGGCTAAGATTTTACATTATTTGTTTGAACCACCCTTTAATGTGAATGTGTATCATATTTGTTGTTTATATACTTATATATCAGACGTGTGTGTTTTAAAAATTCAGCGAAACAAACCTGTAAATCTAAACAATATATACAGGGTGTTGCATGCTGTGATTGTTGAGAAAACGGGGACTTGTATCTTGCAACAAATCCTGAATTGTCTGTATACGTAATAATTGTTGCATTCTTAAAATAAAAATTCACAAACTGAAATGTTGTCGTTATATGAAAGTGGCTCATTACAGTTATTGTACCTCAGAGAGGCAAGAAGGATGGCTGAGCAGCTGTTGAAAAACATATATTATAATCCCTCTAACCCCGGGTCTTATGGGGGTAAAGAGCGTTTACAGAGAGCTATAGTCGAAGAAACAGGGAGTCTGTTAAGCGATGCTAAAGTGAATGAATGGTTATCAGAGCAAGATGCCTACACTCTACATAAACCTGTAAGAAAACATTTTCCAAGAAATAGAGTTTTTTCTACGCATCCATTATCCCAATTTCAGGCGGATCTATGTGACATGCAGTCCCTTGCCGATAAAAATGATGGAAATCGCTACATGCTAACGGTTATAGATATTTTCTCTAAATTAGCCTATGTAAGGGTGTTAAAAAATAAGAGCGGGGCAGAGGTGACCAGGGCCTTTGAATCGATCTTGAAGGCAGGAGGCGCCCCCAAGAAAGTGCAGACGGATGGCGGAAAAGAATTTTTTAATAAAACATTTCAGAAGCTAATGAATAAGTATAATATAGTACATTTTGCTACAGGCTCTGATTTGAAAGCTTCGGTTGTGGAACGCTTTAATAGGACTTTGAAAGAGCGGATGTGGCGCTATTTTACAGCTCACAACACCAACCGATATACAGACATAGTTCAGGATTTAGTAAACGGTTACAACCACAGCTACCATAAGACTATACGTATGAAGCCCTCGGAGGTCTCTTCGGAAAACTCTTTTCAAGTCTTTAAAAATATGTATGGTTTGTTCCCACTTCGCCGTAAGAAAAAAATGACTTTTAAATTCCTAGTGGGTGACTTGGTGCGTATATCAAAGTTGAGGGGTGTTTTCGACAAAAAATACGAACAAGGCTTTAGCTCGGAGTTGTTTACCGTTACCGAATGTCTGCCACGCATTCCGCCGGTCTACAAATTAAAAGATTATGACGGGGATCTTATAGAGGGATCTTTTTATGAGAAGGAATTACAGAAGGTCCAGTTGGGTAAAGACAAAGTCTTTCACGTGGAGGAGATTCTAGATCAGAAGAGAGAAAAGGGTAAAAAATGGTTGCTGGTCCGCTGGAAAAACTGGCCTCAAAAGTTCAACAGTTGGGTATTGGAGCAGGATGTGGTGGAGGCAACGGGGGTTAATTTAAACCCCTAGTCATGATAACTAGCGCATCATTCGCGTGTACACAGTGGGGCATCATGGAACACAGCGGCTTCTACCTGACTCTCCCCAGTAATGCGTCGGCACAGATATATCGTAATAATCAGAGTTCGAAGTATACAACCAATTTTCCAAAGCCTATAGAGTTATCAGAGGCTTGGGAAGTAGGTCTCAGCGAGATTACATACCCCCATAGTTGGTATAATATCAAAGCTAAGGACCGTGATTTTTATTGCAAAAGGTTCTCGGAACCTGCGAAACTTATTAAGCTTAAAAAAGGTTTCTATAGAACCGTCGACAGGATCGTCTCAGAGTTGAATGAACACCTAACCCTGAACAAGATGGAAATATTCCTATTCTACAATCCAATCCATAAAAGGATACAAATCTCAGGGCCTGCTAACGGAGGTATAAAGACCAGCGGTAATTTATCCTACATGTTGGGGATGGACGTATGTGATAATAAATGGACGTATGTGAACGATAAATTATTCCCATTCCCTGCGGATATACATGCAGGCTTTTACAACATATTTGTCTATACCGACATCATAACCTATCAAAGGGTCGGAGACAGCTGTGTGCCCCTCCTGCGAACAGTTCATATAGACGGCAAGGATGGGGACATCGTCACTGTCAATTATGACAAGCCGCACTACGTACATGTCAGCAAGAACTATATTGAAAACATTCTGGTTGAGCTTAAAACGGATCAGAACGAAAACATTGAATTTACTTATGGTAAAACGATTGTAAAACTCCACTTTAGACCCACCAAAACCTCTCTACATATATAATAGCTGTATTATATTTATAAACATAATACAAATAAAAGGGTTATGGAGCACCATCAGCTCGACCCTAACCGTTATGTTTCATACTATGTGGATCAAGTGGGTAATGGACTACCAGGATATCATGGAGCGCCGACAATGTATGGTTCGGGGATAGGAGGTATATTCCGTAACCTCTTCAGGATGGTTTTACCGTTTATGAAGAGAGGCTTCAGCATAGCCAAACCACATTTAAAATCAGCGGCTAAAAATATAGTAAGTGAGGTTGTAGCCAATGCTATGACCCGAAGGGCGTCACCAGAGGTGGAGCATCAAGAAGGCTCGGGGCTTATGATATTGTCTCGAAGGCCAAAAAAGAGACCCCCTGGTTTAAGGCGTAGACCTGCACCTAAAAAGCGGCGGTTAACTGTTAAAAGAACCTCAGTAAGTCAAAGACGGGGTAAAGTGAGGAGGTCTGTACCAAAACAGGCTAAAAGAATACTAGGAAGTATTTTCTAAAAGAATAAGTGACATGGCTCTTTTACATCGAATGTCCTCTGAAGCTATAAAGACAGAACTTGATCTTTTCACGGCACCGTTAACGCAGCATTCAATAGATAGATCCAGTTATGTGGAGATAGCCCCTCTCTCTGCTATTACCGATAACGGGCCTATCGAATTTTTCATACCAGGCCATGGTGACAACTATCTGGACCTCAACAACACCTTGGTGCATTTACGTCTAAAAGTGACCAAAAGAGATGGGTCTAATATTGCAGACGATGCCAAAGTGAGTCTCATTAATTACCCCTTGGCCACCATTTTCTCCCAAGTTGATGTGACTTTGGGTGAACGCCTAATCAGTCAAAGCAGCGCTACATACCCTTATAGAGCCATCATGGAGTGTTTACTAAACTACTCCGAAGACACTCTCAAAACCCAATTTAGCGCCGGGCTGTTTAGCAAGGATACTGCAGGAGCCTCTATGGAATCGACAGACCCTTCCACCGGTGCAAACAAAGGACTAGCGGCACGAGCTCGCTACTGCGCCGAATCTCGAGAGTTTCATTTGCTAGGCCCTATACACTCTGACATTTTCTTTCAAGAACGGTTACTCTTAAATTCGGTTGATTTAAGATTAAAATTAACCAGGGCCAAGGATGATTTTTGCCTGATGTCTCCCCAAGACGGGGATTTTAGTTTGAAAGTGTTGGGGGCAACCCTTTTTATTAAAAAAGTATCTGTATCTCCGGCCGTGCGCCTGGGTCACTCACATGCTTTGATGAAAGGAAATGCCCTTTACCCTCTCCAAAGAATTACCATGAAAACCTTTAGCATACCTGTGGGCAGTAGAATCTGCAGTCAAGAAAACCTATTTCTAGGCCCTTTACCTAGATATGTGGTTATAGGTCTGGTTGATCACGCCTCTAATACGGGCAGTTTAGATAAAAAACCCTTTAATTTTCAGCACTTCAATGCAGAGTATGTAGCGCTCTGTCAGGACGGACGTCAGGTTCCGGCGAAGGCTTTCCAACCACAATTTAATAACAACATATCTGTGCGAGAATTTTACAATCTATTCCTGGCTACAGGGCGACATCTAAAAGATCTCTCTTTACCTATTGACAGAAATGATTTTGCAGAGGGTTACACATTGTATGCTTTCAATTTATCACCTGATGATGACACCTCAGGAAATCTGTCTGTGGTGTCCCAAGGTAACCTCAGGCTGGAAATGCGTTTCCGTACACCTTTAGCCTGTACAGTTAGCATGATTGTTTACGCATGCTCTGATTCAATCTTGGAAGTGAATGCCCGAAGACAGGTCTTAGTGGATTATTATTAAGGACCTTTGAACAAAGACATGAATACCCAAGAGTTGGACGGGCTCATGAGCCGCTTGATTGGAAAACAATTTTGTGGAGTGTTGGCTTGTGATGAATTACCTATGGAGATATGGTCTGAGAGGCCTGCAATGTTTATTGTCAATACCCATCCTAAACACATGCCTGGTGAACATTGGCTAGCTATGACATTAGAACAGGAAGGTGGACGAAAAATCTCAACTTTTTTTGATTCCTATGGCTTTCCCCCCGGTTTTTCACATTTCCCTAAATCTATTAAAGATTTTTTGACCCTAAACGGTACAAAGATCTACTACAACATCAAACAAGTGCAAGATAACCTTTCCACTACATGCGGTCACCACTGTGTATTTTACCTGTGCCAAAGAGCCCGGGGAGTTTCTTTTGAAGATGTTATGTCTCTTTATAAGGATGATTTAAGAAGTAATGATAACCTTGTATCTTGTTTTGTTAGAAAATATCAAAAGTGTTCAAATGTGTGTCCTTTAAGAACGCGTAATCAAGGCGTATGCTCACGTCATATGTTTCAAGAATGCCACAAATGTTAACTTGCTTATTTTTCAAATAAAACATTTATTGAATTTAATCATAGTCATTCAAAAGTCATTTTCAAAAGTCTAACCACGCCGAGAGATCGGGTTTAGGAAAAGGTCCTGAGACGTTCATGGGAGTAAATGAGTTAGCATCATCGCTTTCATATGGGGCCGGTGTCGTTGGGGCATCTTTAGGGGTGCTGTATCTCGTTGAAGGCTTTTGTTTTAAAGCTTGAATCTGTTGACGAAGCTTATGGTTGGGTACACCGGAGAGGGGGATGTTGAGGATTGCCAGGGCCTTAAGAAACTGACGCCAGCCGGGAGGCCTTCGGTCATCAGCAACCTTGTGGGCAGCCGTGGTACTTTTAAGCAAGTCCTGCATATGGGACCCCCTAACCACAGAGCCCTGAAGGATAAACTCTCCAGAGTCGTTCCAAGCAGCTATCCCCTTTGAGTCTTTTATCTTGTTCATAATGTATTTAACATTCTTCCTGTTACGTAAAGGCACATGTGTCAGTAGGTCATGCATAACTTTATCTTCAAATGGCATTTGAGCTTCACCCGACATATTATCTCCACTAGGTAAGATCGACGGTACAGGCCTTACAGGGGCATGGCTATCGTTAGGTTCGACATCTGTTAAAGGGTCCGGTAGGGAAAGGGTTAAATGGTTAGTCTCTCTCTCCCCTTGCTTTACCCGAGTCAAATACCTTTGCATTAGGTTTGTGTATTTTTGAATCTTATCATAGGGGTTCAATCCTTTTCGGTTCAAAACATCCTTCATGGCCGTATCCAAATCATTTTCCGCTGTTTGTCTGATATCTTCAGGACCCTGCATTTGTTTTTTAAGTCTATCCAACTCTTGTTGAGGCACCAAGTACATTTTAGTGGCCATCACACCCACGTGTTCAACCACCACGTCTGGCCGCAATAAGGCTGGTGATGAAGGGCACGGCTATACTGAGTAAAGGTAGAAGAAAACCCCCAGACTGTTGTATACTATGTCTTTTCTTTTGAAGACTGGCCCTTTTATTGGCAAAGAGTTTGATCGCTGTCTTTTGTCTCCTTAATTTTTTCAATTGGTTCAGGGTGAGTGGAATGCGTCCTTTGAGAAGATTCAAAGCAATCTCACATAGGGCTAATATGAGATCTGAAGAACAGCGACCCAAGATGGCCTTCCGTTCTTTAGCTGTAGAACCTACTAGCCTTCTCAAGAGGGGGAGGTTTCTTTTTAAACGCAGAGACATAGCGTTTACTTTTTAGGAAGGTATGCAGCAGGCCTCTCCCCCGGAAACAGCCCTGTACGTAGCCTAAGGTGTTCTGGAGTATTTGCTTTTAAATCCACGATTAAATAAGAAAATGGCTCTTTGGTAGCGTCCTCATAGCTCTCCATAAAGTATGATTTCCGTCCAGGGTACATCTGCTGAGCTAGAGTGCTAATTTGCAGTTTGTCTCTAGGATTTTTAAACAATACCATGTAGTTGGCATTCAAGCTAATGGTCCGACTATTTTTACCTTGGTGAAACACATTCTGGACCAAGTAAAGCACGGACAGGTTTCTATGATGAGTATATTGGGTAAAAGCTCGTGCAATTTCAGGGTGTTCGCTACCAGCAAATAGCATATCGTCCAAAACCAGCAGATTATTTACATGTGGGGGGAGAAGTTCATCATCAGACAGAGAATCGGGTATTCCTTCAACAAACTTGATTTTTATTGTCTTCAATAATTCATCATACAGAGGTTGGTAACATGAATAACACCATACAATATTGTCAGGCTTTTGAGATAACACATGTTCAGAATTCTCTAAAATACTTTTTACAAAAAAAGTTTTGCCACTGTTTGAAGGGCCTGCAATTAATGCTGAAAAAGGCAATTGTAGCCGGGGGTCAAAACCCTCGACAGCAGTCATAATATCTTAAGCTTTAAGACACACTGGGGCTTGTAGCATAAGTCAGTAGCCAAAGGGCAATGTGGTACCGTCAGGCAATAGCTGTCTCTTGTCATAGACTACCCTGAATCTTTTAGTGAGTGGTGCGTTTCTTAGATGGAACCCCTTTTTATCCCTCACTATTTTGTTGTAGGAGCTCAAAATCTCCAAGTCACTATTCTTGTCCTTTACGAACCCCTCGACCAAGCGCGTGATTGATTCCAAGTTTACACGCGGTGCATTTTCATAGTTTTGAGTCACGCCTTTGGCTTTCAACACCACGTGATTGGCTTTAGTCCTAAAAGCATAGCTTTTTGGACCACATGAGGACCATTCTGTAATATGGTCACCCTCTTCGAGTTCACTCGTTAAACCCCCAAGATAGTTGCTAAGTGGGGGGGTCCAATCCCCCGGTTTGCTTACATAGACCACAGAGTCTGTGTCGTGGTAAAGAACCCGCCTCTGAAGCTGTTCCATGAGGGTGTACAGTTCAAGGCGGCCATAGGCTGTGGTAAATGCTGCAAGAAACACATTTACATTACCCGGGGGTAGAACCCACTTTTGGTGGCGCCTCCATTGCACCAAGGCAATGTCTTGACTCAAGAAGGAAAAATGTGAAATTTCGTATTGGTCCGAAAAAACAAATTCCAAAAATTCTTCGGGGTCTTTAATGATCGAAGTTGTTAGCATATTGCATCTCTGCGCTAATTTCCCCCAAAGGGAGTTCAAGTACAATTTCGACACATTTCTTTTGGTTTTGTTGACCTCTATTCTGTCAGGGTCAAGAAGTATGCCTTCTCTGTCATGGTAGTCTTGAATGTACTGGTCTTTACTTTCTTGATCTGTGACCGATGCAGGATAGCCTGAAGCCATCTGCTTGCATCTCAAGAAGGTTTTGATGTACTCTTTAAAAAGTGTGTCTGATTTCCTGGAAAAGTTCCACACTTCAAAGATTTTGGCCACACGATACCCCTTCTCTAAAGCCTTAGAGAATTCTACAGTGACCCATACACCGGTCAGGGCTCTTTCTTGATCTGTGTGATCACAGGGGTTTTCCTGGTTGTGGTTTTCACAGCATGTGCGACAAAGGGGAAAGAAAAGTTTTCCTTTAGGACCCTTGTAAGGCAACACAGGTATAAACAGCCCCCTAGGAGGGTAGACAGTCGCTTTGATTAAACCAAAATAATTTTGGGGTTCGTCAAAGTCGCTGTGAATAATTTCAGGATGCCCTATAGGATAGAATGAGGAACTCATTACATGAGGATATAGGGATGTAAAATCTACATAGCCTATTGTCTCGTCGGGTTGAGCTACATAACGCAATGTCAAAGCATTGGTCCGGCCTCCAAACAAGGCCTGTCGCGGTTCCAGGGGCTCTGGAGGGTCATAATGGGTAAGGAAGGCCTTAACACTAGGATCTACCTTTTTGAGGGCTGTCCATTCGTGCTCCCACAAAACCACAACTTTTAACCCGTAAGTAGCCTTTAAAGAATTCAGTTTGTCTTGAAACTCTTGGTACATTTCCCCAAAAGTCTTTTGGGTTAGGACACACAAGGTGTGGGGGACAAAGCATAATTTACAACCGTGGAAGAAACAACCGTTGTACTCATACACTGTCTCAACCCCGTCAATCTGTGTGTATCCATCTACATGGTAAGGCCCAAAAGCCTTCTCCCCCCGATTCAAAGCATGTTGGATAAAAATATCTTTATCCTGGGCCAAGTACTCCAACCATTGAATGGAACCACTAGAGTAGGCCTTGAATTGGCGTCGGTAGTTGTCTGGCGATGGGATAGCTATAGATTCAGGAGTTAGATAGTGTGTACGATAGGTTTTCATGCACGCTGATGCAATAGTTGTACAGCTCCAGGGGTCAATGCCCGCATCTTTGATTACCTCTTCTCTGAATCTGAGGCATCCTTCACGAAGTATAACAACGTCATTGTCACAGTATGATTCCATCTCTTTATGGAAATCAAAAGTGCCATGTCTTACGGTCTCGTACCATGTCATGAATCTCTCACGCTCTTTGGGAGACATTTGATCACACCCGTACATTTCGGGGGCTGGATAAGATCCTATATAATGTAGATTCTCCTCAGATGTGAAGAAATGAGGGAAATAGCCTTTGACAGAGTTTTCAAAACCCAAGGCCTCTGGCATTTGAGCCAATCTCATGGGTAAGAAGCTTAAGCTGTCAATGTATCTCTGTTTGAAGGCGGGGTCAACAAAGCATAATATTTTACTCCCTTGAGCTATGACACTGGGTGCCACGCCTTGCTGTATCAAAGGGTTCAGAAGCAGATAGGAGTCATAGGCCCTAGCATTGTGAGCTATAAACGTGAAGTTTCTGTACTGGGCTTTTCTAAAATGTTTTAGAAAGAGCCGTGCACAATTGGGTCCCTCGGCCGACCATTTTTCACCCTTGAAAGTCATGGTTGACACAAAAATAGGCAAATGAACCCCTGATTGCTGATTTGTCTCAAAATCATAAAACACATATTTCTCTGTATGTTCATCTTCAGCCAAGGGCTGAATGTAACACTCATGTGTTACTTCTTGAACCGCTTCCGCGTCTCTGCTTTTCAAAGGACCTTTACAGATTGGGCAGTGTATAATTCCACAAACATGAGGTTTAGGGCTATCTATTTTAAGGTTGTAATTGCAATGACATTTTGGACATTTCTTGTTAATGTCACAACTGCTTACAGATTTACATGCCTTGGGATGCCATGTTTCAGTTTTGTGTTTTTCGTAACAGTAGGCCGAACGACATGTGCGGTGACAATCCGCACAGGGGGTCAAGTTTAGCGGCTGCATAGGGCAATGTTTATCCAGACATACTGAACAGTTGTAACGGCACGAGTGCCCCCCCATGCGTGTGTAGCCGGTATGACAGGCTGGACAGACATATGGCGCGCCTAAAAAGGCTGTGATGTTAGTTACGGCATAGTAATGCTCATTTTGCACATAAAAGTACATAGTCTTAGGATGTGGTTTGGGTATATTTTGGAACTTGAGGAGAGCGTCATTAGCCCTACTGTGGTACAAAACCACAATCTTGATGTTCAGAAAGTTTTCAAATTTGACTATGTCTGAGAAAGCCACAGCATCCTGTATACCGAGACCCACCGCAGTTTGTAGCTCTCGAGCTTTATGTAACGCGGCTTGATCAGTACATCCTGGGCTGAGTAAGTGGGCCAAACCTATGGCAAAACATAGCTTATTACCTGGATTGTGAACGTTTATGAGATAGGCCCTTTTATTGCTTATGATTTCGGACTGCATTAAACTCTCGAGCTTTCGTCTCTGACCCCCGCCCCCTTGTGGTTGGCGTACTAATTGTACTACAAGTTCGAGGGTCCTATCTGCTAGCACGTTTAAATTTGACTGAACAAGGCGTTCTAGCAGTTTAACAAATTGTTCAAGCTCTGCTTCACCATTCTGTAAAATAAGCGATACCTTGCTCTGTAGACTGTCTCCACAAATTTCCAACTGTAAGAGATCCCTAGGTTCGCTATAATCTCTAATCCTCGCTAACAGTTCATTCAAAGTGTCCATAAGCATTACGTAAAACACAGCATATTCCCGAATCTGACCCCCCCATGCGAAATTGAAAAACTGGCGAACCTCAATATTGTTGAATTTATTTCGACGCAAAACATGTACACTTCGATCAAGACCTCCCCCCTCCAGATTTGCTAGGCAATTGTCCAACTGTTCAAAAACATCGTATTGGGTTTCAGACTCTTCGGACATTGGTGTTAAAGGCTGATTTATAGGTGTCTGGGGTGCCGAATTAAACCTAGCGCTCTCGTTCTGTACACTGATCTCAAGACCACCCCCCTCCAGATTTGCTAGACATTTGTCCAACTGTTCAAAAACATCATATTGACTTTCAGACTCTTCGGACAATGTTGTTAAAGGCTGTCTTAGAGGTGTCTGTGGGGCCGAATTAAACCTAGGGCTCGCGTTAAGCTGGGTAATTAGAGATATGATGGTTTCGGGAATCTGTGTTAACATGTTTTCCTCGGAAGGCCCTGACTCATTCATACGTGTAATAATGTCTATGAGTTCGGAGGGAATCTGGGATAATAGATTTTCATCTATTGTCATTATGTCAATTACCCCCGAATCATTCATATGGTTAACTATATCTTGGAGCTCTGTAGGGATCCTGGCTAAGAGGGTTTCAATTGTCTCACTTTGGTCTATAGGGGGCGCCATCTGTCTAATTAAGGATGTGTGTGTGTGTGTGTGTTTACATGTGTGTTTTTTAACGGCGGTATTTGCTTGTTTTAGCCCTAATGTTTTTTAACATACGGGGTAGCTCGCTACGCCAGAATGACACATCCTGATTGTATTGATGCTCGAGTAGAATACACATGCGCCTCTGGAGTAGAGCCTTTCGTGATTTTAAACCCAGGGTAAACGCTTTGAAAAAACGTTCTTGGTCTATTTCAGAATCTGCTGTTTCCCCCACAGAATTGGCCGATTCAAGAAGGTTGGCAGCTTCACAGAACATCAAATCGTCTACCTCAGAAATGTCATTTAAATCTTTGACATCATCAGGTTTCGCTGGTGTCTTTGGAGCCTCCTCGGGGATGCTTGTCTGGGCATCCTCCGATGTTTGTGCGTTGTGTTCATAAGCCGGTGAGGAGTCTGAAATAAAAATAATACATACACAAATAGGTTATTAACCCTCAAATATGTTAAAAATGCCAAATACATTTCAGATATAAGCCTATATATTAACAATACATTAATTAAATACCTCGGCTTTTTTGACGAGGGCTGTTCTGAAGAAGCTCTGAAACCAGGGGCTGATGTCTTTGTTCAACCTGTATTACAGCATCTGCAGGTTCGGTAGATGGTGAGCCTGAAAAAAACAAACAAACAAACAAAAACAGCATTAGGCCTTGTTTTAACATATTCCGGCATAAAAAAAATATATAAATATTAAAATAATAATATATATAAATAATAATATATAATTGATTCATACCTAGTCCTTGGAACGACGTCTCGTGAATATCGGCCAAGTAGAATTGTTCGGGTGAAGCGGAACTGTGGATCTGAGCACTAATTATCCTTTGGTGTTTAGAAATATGGGGGACAACGTTGTCCTGGCCAAGGGGAGTTGACCTGCCGTTTAAAGTCTCTGTTCGCTGCTTTTGTGTAAATACATCCTGGGAGTAGGGCAGAATTGTCTCGTAGTCATATGCTTCGCAGAAACCGTTCAGGCTCCATAGGGCATCGTTTAACCTTCTAGGCTTTAGGTCCTCTGTAAACATATAAATAACTTTTAATATAAGATGCCCACACTTTTTGTTTTTAAGGTATAAATATTTTTATGTATGGAATTCTTGGAGCTTACTTACGTTGACAATTCAGGGCAGGCGTTTGTTTGTCGGCACTTTGTTTCGGAGCCCCATTGGATGGTTCGAGCTCAGTTATACCTCGGAGTATCTGCGTGAATGCTTCAGAATCTATAAAACATTCGACAATATTAAAGCTATAATCACTTTAGCTAATATTGCCTTGTTATACGGTAAGCATACTGATCCTAATGATTGTTTAATATTTCTATAACATCCCACGCTTTTCAAACAATTCCCCAACAACAACCAAATCTAATAAAGATTTATTTCAAGAACTCACCTTGCGATAGATCCATTAGACTTTTTTCCCCGATTATCTTTTTTAACGCTTCAGTCCGATAACGATTCTTGGAGTTTCTGGAGGTGCTGTTTGCATCGGAACTAAAACGCTGCTAACATTGCCCATGGTTTCTAGCGCTTTTGTACCCTACGACCTAGAGAAAAACCCCTGAATGATTTTTTACATAGCATTTGGGGTTTGTCGTTTTTTCGGGCTATACCCCCGCCCATGGTATATTTGACACATTTCAAACACATGGTATTGGGTGTGTCTAAACATTAGGATCCTTTTGGAGCTTCTAAAATCTCCGGGGTGCTAGCACCTAGATGCATGGGGTGTGTTGTTCTCGACATCGCTGGGATGAATGACTTTTTAGCCCACCTAAAAAAATAGTTTTATGAAAGGCCTTTAAGATTAGGAGTCGTAAGACACAATATTATTGTTGGGGGGTAGGCATCTGTTTTGCAGGCTAGTGTAAACCTTGGTTTCAAACGACCCACCAGGCATGCAAGGGTATTTTTTTAACAAACAACCCGCCCCCCTTTTTCTGTTTTGAAACACACACACACACACACACACACACACACACACACACACACACACACAGCCACTACAGAAAACTCCCTCACGCACATGCGCGCGCACATGGCTTTTTCCGCAAGATTTTTCTCAGGGACAGACTGCGCTAAGAGTGAACAACGCGAGAGTTCATAACGTGGTGAGATTCTGATTTTAAAACCATTTATTTCATTCAAAATATTTAGTCCATACATTTTATATCGCTTACATTCTTAAGGTATTTTACGATGCCTTTCTTACAGATCCTGGGAGCTTATGCAACCAACCGCCATTGTCCGTGTCGAGTTCACCCTCAAAAGGCAAGGCTCTCTTGCTAGGTCCATCAACACATGGTAAGTTTTCACTCCAGGGGTAGATCCTCCGTCGGGCCTTTTGGTCTTGACTCTGTCTCAAGGAAAGCCTCGCCCAGCGCTTTAACTGTTCCCATTTTGGAAGAGTAATGTCCAGCCTTATTCATAAGTGTTTATGAAAATTGGATAATCCACCCATTTAAAACTAAACACAGGAATAAAAAAGTTACATGTTTGCGTGCTCTGGAAGCTACCGGAGAATTGACAGACTTTGTAGCATTAGCCTTATCATAAAGGTCACAGGCTAAAATTGTCACTTTGTTGTCAGGGCTATAGTCCATTGAAGCAATTCTTAGAGCCTTGAGATCACTGCGGCCGCAGACCTGTTCTTCCAACGCATATCCTGGCACATTTGTAACACTTAGGACCTGTTCAATTTTACAAAGAGCCAGCCTGATGTTTAGCCATTCTCTCATCCCCAGAGCCGGGGGAAAACTCCCAGGTTTTGCAGGATAAAGGGGTTTGGGTCCACGGTCTGTGAATATCTTTACCGTAGAATCCTCCGGGTGGAATATGTAAGACATGTGGCCCTCACTCGTACCCAAAAATCCTTTAAAACATTCTGGAGCTTCACACAGAACTTCTTCAAGGCTTTGGTCACTGGGTTCATGACAAGCCGAGCATAACATCCCTAAAATTGGCATAGGTGTCATTTTTGTTTAATATTCAGGGGGTTATCATGTACAGTCTTAAACAGGTATTGTTCAGCGGCTTTATAAGGGGCCTTAACCAACCCAAACCGTGAGAAACAGTAACAGGTTGACCTGACACATGGTCAACACTCCCTTACTCACCCCGGGCATGCACCCTTCTACATGACATAGGGTCATAAATCATTACATAGGGTCATAAATCAGGCTTGGGTCATCAATCATTAACGGCCTGTCAAATGGACCCTTACTCACCCCATAGCCCCCACCTAACCAGGCTTGCCTGACCAGAAGACATGCACACGTCATCACTACATAGGGTTCACATAGAGTTCACATAGGTTCACATAGGGTCATCAATCAAAATTTTGACCCGTGACATCTACTTTATTCTCTCTGACATTAGGGTAATAGATTGGAAGAAGAGAGGGTTAAATGTTTTAATACTGATCAGAATATGACAGGACAGTAATAGATGGAAGAAGAGAGGTGGGAATGTGTTTAATACTGATCAAATATGACAGGACAGTATAGATGGAAGAAGAGAGGTTGAAATGTTTTAATACTGATCACAATATGACCTACAGTAATAGATGGAAGAAGAGAGGTGGAAATGTTTTAATATTGATCACAATATGACAGTAAATGGAGTACAGTAATAGGGTTTTGTTCAGTACATAGAAATGGGTCTTATTCAGTTGAACAATAAGCTTTTATGATCACACAACACCAGACCATAACCATGTAAAATGTCAACTTCAATTGGGTCGTAGCTGTATCTTAGTAGTGTGTTTTCAGTGAATCTCCTTTCTCTATCATCTCTGGTACAACACCCTCTGTGGGGTCAGAAACATTCAGGGAATGGAAAAAGATCCTGTGATGTGATTTCCTCTTTTGGACATTAACAAAGCAACACTCCATCTTACTACTCCACATTTACTGATTGGTTCAACAGGACCGAAGAGAACCTCCCCACCAGTCATTTTGTCACAAAGACCAGCAAGACAGAAACGCCGCTCTGGCAATTATTTTATGCTGCTAGGTTACTAGTTGTCTACAATGACGACTCCTGCCTAAGCTACACCCTTGTTACGTTGCACGCAGACTTCACAGAAGTGATCTGTGCATTCAGTAACACATTATAATATCCACTATTATCTTCTGTCATCATACACCGAGCAAACTATAAATGCAAGATGTAAGTGTTGATCCCATGTTTTATGAGCTGAAATAAAAAATCCCAGAAATGATCTATATGCACAAAAAAGTTATTTCTCTCAAATGTTGTGCAAAAATGTGTTTACGTCCTTTTAGTGAGCATTTCTCTTTTGCTAAGGACAGTGTGGCATATCACTGTAGCTGATTAAGCAACATAATTACATAGGTGCACCTGTGCTGGGGCCTTTCAGAGAACCGTCTCAGGGAAACTCATTGTGGGCAAATGCTCATACAGATGGCCACTGGCACGCTGGAGAAGTGTGCTCTTCACGGATTAATCCCGGGTTTCACCTGTCCTGGGGCAATGACAGACAGGCATCGGTGTGGACGAGTGGTTTGCTGATGTCAACTTGTAAACATAGTCCCCATGGTGGCGGTGGGGTTATGTTATTGGCAGGCATAAGCTATGAACAACGAACACATTTGCATTTTAAATATCTGTGGCAATTTTGAATGCACAGAGAAACCGTGGCAAGATCCTGAGACCTGACGTGCCATTCATCTGCCGCATCACCTCATGTTCAGCATGATAATGCTTGGCCCCATGTCGCAAGGGATCTGTACACAGTTCCTGGAAGCTGAACATGTTCCA
>NW_022261983.1:10873600-10896470 GCF_002021735.2 Oncorhynchus kisutch
TGTCATATATAAAGAGACAGGAGATCTAGCTGGTCTGTCATAATATAATAGAGACAGTAGATCTAGCTGGTCTGTCATAAATAATAGAGACAGTAGATCTAGCTGGTCTGTCATAATATAATAGAGACAGTAGATCTAGCTGGTCTGTCATATATAATAGAGACAGTAGATCTAGCTGGTCTGTCATATAATATAATAGAGACAGTAGATCTAGCTGGTCTGTCATATTATAATAGAGACAGTATCTAGCTGGTCTGTCATAATATAATAGAGACAGTAGATCTAGCTGGTCTGTCATAATATAATAGAGACAGTAGATCTAGCTGGTCTGTCATATTATAATAGAGACAGTAGATCTAGCTGGTCTGTCATAATATAATAGAGACAGTAGATCTAGCTGGTCTGTCATAATATAATAGAGACAGTAGATCTAGCTGGTCTGTCATATTATAATAGAGACAGTAGATCTAGCTGGTCTGTCATAATAATAATAGAGACAGTAGATCTAGCTGGTCTGTCATAATATAATAGAGACAGTAGATCTAGCTGGTCTGTCATAATATAATAGAGACAGTAGATCTAGCTGGTCTGTCATATATAATAGAGACAGTAGATCTAGCTGGTCTGTCATAATATAATAGAGACAGTAGATCTAGCTGGTCTGTCATAATATAATAGAGACAGTAGATCTAGCTGGTCTGTCATAATATAATAGAGACAGTAGATCTAGCTGGTCTGTCATAATATAATAGAGACAGTAGATCTAGCTGGTCTGTCATAATATAATAGAGACAGTAGATCTAGCTGGTCTGTCATAATATAATAGAGACAGTAGATCTAGCTGGTCTGTCATAATATAAAGAGACAGTAGATCTAGCTGGTCTGTCATAATATAATAGAGACAGTAGATCTAGCTGGTCTGTCATAATATAATAGAGACAGTAGATCTAGCTGGTCTGTCATAATATAATAGAGACAGTAGATCTAGCTGGTCTGTCATAATATAATAGAGACAGTAGATCTAGCTGGTCTGTCATAATATAATAGAGACAGTAGATCTAGCTGGTCTGTCATATATAATAGAGACAGTAGATCTAGCTGGTCTGTCATAATATAATAGAGACAGTAGATCTAGCTGGTCTGTCATAATATAATAGAGACAGTAGATCTAGCTGGTCTGTCATAATATAATAGAGACAGTAGATCTAGCTGGTCTGTCATAATATAATAGAGACAGTAGATCTAGCTGGTCTGTCATAATATAATAGAGACAGTAGATCTAGCTGGTCTGTCATAATATAATAGAGACAGTAGATCTAGCTGGTCTGTCATAATATAATAGAGACAGTAGATCTAGCTGGTCTGTCATAATATAATAGAGACAGTAGATCTAGCTGGTCTGTCATAATATAATAGAGACAGTAGATCTAGCTGGTCTGTCATAATATAATAGAGACAGTAGATCTAGCTGGTCTGTCATAATATAATAGAGACAGTAGATCTAGCTGGTCTGTCATAATATAATAGAGACAGTAGATCTAGCTGGTCTGTCATAATATAATAGAGACAGTAGATCTAGCTGGTCTGTCATAATATAATAGAGACAGTAGATCTAGCTGGTCTGTCATAATATAATAGAGACAGTAGATCTAGCTGGTCTGTCATAATATAATAGAGACAGTAGATCTAGCTGGTCTGTCATAATATAATAGAGACAGTAGATCTAGCTGGTCTGTCATAATATAATAGAGACAGTAGATCTAGCTGGTCTGTCATAATATAATAGAGACAGTAGATCTAGCTGGTCTGTCATAATATAATAGAGACAGTAGATCTAGCTGGTCTGTCATAATATAATAGAGACAGTAGATCTAGCTGGTCTGTCATAATATAATAGAGACAGTAGATCTAGCTGGTCTGTCATAATATAATAGAGACAGTAGATCTAGCTGGTCTGTCATAATATAATAGAGACAGTAGATCTAGCTGGTCTGTCATAATATAATAGAGACAGTAGATCTAGCTGGTCTGTCATAATATAATAGAGACAGTAGATCTAGCTGGTCTGTCATAATATAATAGAGACAGTAGATCTAGCTGGTCTGTCATAATATAATAGAGACAGTAGATCTAGCTGGTCTGTCATAATATAATAGAGACAGTAGATCTAGCTGGTCTGTCATAATATAATAGAGACAGTAGATCTAGCTGGTCTGTCATAATATAATAGAGACAGTAGATCTAGCTGGTCTGTCATAATATAATAGAGACAGTAGATCTAGCTGGTCTGTCATAATATAATAGAGACAGTAGATCTAGCTGGTCTGTCATAATATAATAGAGACAGTAGATCTAGCTGGTCTGTCATAATATAATAGAGACAGTAGATCTAGCTGGTCTGTCATAATATAATAGAGACAGTAGATCTAGCTGGTCTGTCATAATATAATAGAGACAGTAGATCTAGCTGGTCTGTCATAATATAATAGAGACAGTAGATCTAGCTGGTCTGTCATAATATAATAGAGACAGTAGATCTAGCTGGTCTGTCATAATATAATAGAGACAGTAGATCTAGCTGGTCTGTCATAATATAATAGAGACAGTAGATCTAGCTGGTCTGTCATAATATAATAGAGACAGTAGATCTAGCTGGTCTGTCATAATATAATAGAGACAGTAGATCTAGCTGGTCTGTCATAATATAATAGAGACAGTAGATCTAGCTGGTCTGTCATAATATAATAGAGACAGTAGATCTAGCTGGTCTGTCATAATATAATAGAGACAGTAGATCTAGCTGGTCTGTCATAATATAATAGAGACAGTAGATCTAGCTGGTCTGTCATAATATAATAGAGACAGTAGATCTAGCTGGTCTGTCATAATATAATAGAGACAGTAGATCTAGCTGGTCTGTCATAATATAATAGAGACAGTAGATCTAGCTGGTCTGTCATAATATAATAGAGACAGTAGATCTAGCTGGTCTGTCATAATATAATAGAGACAGTAGATCTAGCTGGTCTGTCATAATATAATAGAGACAGTAGATCTAGCTGGTCTGTCATAATATAATAGAGACAGTAGATCTAGCTGGTCTGTCATAATATAATAGAGACAGTAGATCTAGCTGGTCTGTCATAATATAATAGAGACAGTAGATCTAGCTGGTCTGTCATAATATAATAGAGACAGTAGATCTAGCTGGTCTGTCATAATATAATAGAGACAGTAGATCTAGCTGGTCTGTCATAATATAATAGAGACAGTAGATCTAGCTGGTCTGTCATAATATAATAGAGACAGTAGATCTAGCTGGTCTGTCATAATATAATAGAGACAGTAGATCTAGCTGGTCTGTCATAATATAATAGAGACAGTAGATCTAGCTGGTCTGTCATAATATAATAGAGACAGTAGATCTAGCTGGTCTGTCATAATATAATAGAGACAGTAGATCTAGCTGGTCTGTCATAATATAATAGAGACAGTAGATCTAGCTGGTCTGTCATAATATAATAGAGACAGTAGATCTAGCTGGTCTGTCATAATATAATAGAGACAGTAGATCTAGCTGGTCTGTCATAATATAATAGAGACAGTAGATCTAGCTGGTCTGTCATAATATAATAGAGACAGTAGATCTAGCTGGTCTGTCATAATATAATAGAGACAGTAGATCTAGCTGGTCTGTCATAATATAATAGAGACAGTAGATCTAGCTGGTCTGTCATAATATAATAGAGACAGTAGATCTAGCTGGTCTGTCATAATATAATAGAGACAGTAGATCTAGCTGGTCTGTCATAATATAATAGAGACAGTAGATCTAGCTGGTCTGTCATAATATAATAGAGACAGTAGATCTAGCTGGTCTGTCATAATATAATAGAGACAGTAGATCTAGCTGGTCTGTCATAATATAATAGAGACAGTAGATCTAGCTGGTCTGTCATAATATAATAGAGACAGTAGATCTAGCTGGTCTGTCATAATATAATAGAGACAGTAGATCTAGCTGGTCTGTCATAATATAATAGAGACAGTAGATCTAGCTGGTCTGTCATAATATAATAGAGACAGTAGATCTAGCTGGTCTGTCATAATATAATAGAGACAGTAGATCTAGCTGGTCTGTCATAATATAATAGAGACAGTAGATCTAGCTGGTCTGTCATAATATAATAGAGACAGTAGATCTAGCTGGTCTGTCATAATATAATAGAGACAGTAGATCTAGCTGGTCTGTCATAATATAATAGAGACAGTAGATCTAGCTGGTCTGTCATAATATAATAGAGACAGTAGATCTAGCTGGTCTGTCATAATATAATAGAGACAGTAGATCTAGCTGGTCTGTCATAATATAATAGAGACAGTAGATCTAGCTGGTCTGTCATAATATAATAGAGACAGTAGATCTAGCTGGTCTGTCATAATATAATAGAGACAGTAGATCTAGCTGGTCTGTCATAATATAATAGAGACAGTAGATCTAGCTGGTCTGTCATAATATAATAGAGACAGTAGATCTAGCTGGTCTGTCATAATATAATAGAGACAGTAGATCTAGCTGGTCTGTCATAATATAATAGAGACAGTAGATCTAGCTGGTCTGTCATAATATAATAGAGACAGTAGATCTAGCTGGTCTGTCATAATATAATAGAGACAGTAGATCTAGCTGGTCTGTCATAATATAATAGAGACAGTAGATCTAGCTGGTCTGTCATAATATAATAGAGACAGTAGATCTAGCTGGTCTGTCATAATATAATAGAGACAGTAGATCTAGCTGGTCTGTCATAATATAATAGAGACAGTAGATCTAGCTGGTCTGTCATAATATAATAGAGACAGTAGATCTAGCTGGTCTGTCATAATATAATAGAGACAGTAGATCTAGCTGGTCTGTCATAATATAATAGAGACAGTAGATCTAGCTGGTCTGTCATAATATAATAGAGACAGTAGATCTAGCTGGTCTGTCATAATATAATAGAGACAGTAGATCTAGCTGGTCTGTCATAATATAATAGAGACAGTAGATCTAGCTGGTCTGTCATAATATAATAGAGACAGTAGATCTAGCTGGTCTGTCATAATATAATAGAGACAGTAGATCTAGCTGGTCTGTCATAATATAATAGAGACAGTAGATCTAGCTGGTCTGTCATAATATAATAGAGACAGTAGATCTAGCTGGTCTGTCATAATATAATAGAGACAGTAGATCTAGCTGGTCTGTCATAATATAATAGAGACAGTAGATCTAGCTGGTCTGTCATAATATAATAGAGACAGTAGATCTAGCTGGTCTGTCATAATATAATAGAGACAGTAGATCTAGCTGGTCTGTCATAATATAATAGAGACAGTAGATCTAGCTGGTCTGTCATAATATAATAGAGACAGTAGATCTAGCTGGTCTGTCATAATATAATAGAGACAGTAGATCTAGCTGGTCTGTCATAATATAATAGAGACAGTAGATCTAGCTGGTCTGTCATAATATAATAGAGACAGTAGATCTAGCTGGTCTGTCATAATATAATAGAGACAGTAGATCTAGCTGGTCTGTCATAATATAATAGAGACAGTAGATCTAGCTGGTCTGTCATAATATAATAGAGACAGTAGATCTAGCTGGTCTGTCATAATATAATAGAGACAGTAGATCTAGCTGGTCTGTCATAATATAATAGAGACAGTAGATCTAGCTGGTCTGTCATAATATAATAGAGACAGTAGATCTAGCTGGTCTGTCATAATATAATAGAGACAGTAGATCTAGCTGGTCTGTCATAATATAATAGAGACAGTAGATCTAGCTGGTCTGTCATAATATAATAGAGACAGTAGATCTAGCTGGTCTGTCATAATATAATAGAGACAGTAGATCTAGCTGGTCTGTCATAATATAATAGAGACAGTAGATCTAGCTGGTCTGTCATAATATAATAGAGACAGTAGATCTAGCTGGTCTGTCATAATATAATAGAGACAGTAGATCTAGCTGGTCTGTCATAATATAATAGAGACAGTAGATCTAGCTGGTCTGTCATAATATAATAGAGACAGTAGATCTAGCTGGTCTGTCATAATATAATAGAGACAGTAGATCTAGCTGGTCTGTCATAATATAATAGAGACAGTAGATCTAGCTGGTCTGTCATAATATAATAGAGACAGTAGATCTAGCTGGTCTGTCATAATATAATAGAGACAGTAGATCTAGCTGGTCTGTCATAATATAATAGAGACAGTAGATCTAGCTGGTCTGTCATAATATAATAGAGACAGTAGATCTAGCTGGTCTGTCATAATATAATAGAGACAGTAGATCTAGCTGGTCTGTCATAATATAATAGAGACAGTAGATCTAGCTGGTCTGTCATAATATAATAGAGACAGTAGATCTAGCTGGTCTGTCATAATATAATAGAGACAGTAGATCTAGCTGGTCTGTCATAATATAATAGAGACAGTAGATCTAGCTGGTCTGTCATAATATAATAGAGACAGTAGATCTAGCTGGTCTGTCATAATATAATAGAGACAGTAGATCTAGCTGGTCTGTCATAATATAATAGAGACAGTAGATCTAGCTGGTCTGTCATAATATAATAGAGACAGTAGATCTAGCTGGTCTGTCATAATATAATAGAGACAGTAGATCTAGCTGGTCTGTCATAATATAATAGAGACAGTAGATCTAGCTGGTCTGTCATAATATAATAGAGACAGTAGATCTAGCTGGTCTGTCATAATATAATAGAGACAGTAGATCTAGCTGGTCTGTCATAATATAATAGAGACAGTAGATCTAGCTGGTCTGTCATAATATAATAGAGACAGTAGATCTAGCTGGTCTGTCATAATATAATAGAGACAGTAGATCTAGCTGGTCTGTCATAATATAATAGAGACAGTAGATCTAGCTGGTCTGTCATAATATAATAGAGACAGTAGATCTAGCTGGTCTGTCATAATATAATAGAGACAGTAGATCTAGCTGGTCTGTCATAATATAATAGAGACAGTAGATCTAGCTGGTCTGTCATAATATAATAGAGACAGTAGATCTAGCTGGTCTGTCATAATATAATAGAGACAGTAGATCTAGCTGGTCTGTCATAATATAATAGAGACAGTAGATCTAGCTGGTCTGTCATAATATAATAGAGACAGTAGATCTAGCTGGTCTGTCATAATATAATAGAGACAGTAGATCTAGCTGGTCTGTCATAATATAATAGAGACAGTAGATCTAGCTGGTCTGTCATAATATAATAGAGACAGTAGATCTAGCTGGTCTGTCATAATATAATAGAGACAGTAGATCTAGCTGGTCTGTCATAATATAATAGAGACAGTAGATCTAGCTGGTCTGTCATAATATAATAGAGACAGTAGATCTAGCTGGTCTGTCATAATATAATAGAGACAGTAGATCTAGCTGGTCTGTCATAATATAATAGAGACAGTAGATCTAGCTGGTCTGTCATAATATAATAGAGACAGTAGATCTAGCTGGTCTGTCATAATATAATAGAGACAGTAGATCTAGCTGGTCTGTCATAATATAATAGAGACAGTAGATCTAGCTGGTCTGTCATAATATAATAGAGACAGTAGATCTAGCTGGTCTGTCATAATATAATAGAGACAGTAGATCTAGCTGGTCTGTCATAATATAATAGAGACAGTAGATCTAGCTGGTCTGTCATAATATAATAGAGACAGTAGATCTAGCTGGTCTGTCATAATATAATAGAGACAGTAGATCTAGCTGGTCTGTCATAATATAATAGAGACAGTAGATCTAGCTGGTCTGTCATAATATAATAGAGACAGTAGATCTAGCTGGTCTGTCATAATATAATAGAGACAGTAGATCTAGCTGGTCTGTCATAATATAATAGAGACAGTAGATCTAGCTGGTCTGTCATAATATAATAGAGACAGTAGATCTAGCTGGTCTGTCATAATATAATAGAGACAGTAGATCTAGCTGGTCTGTCATAATATAATAGAGACAGTAGATCTAGCTGGTCTGTCATAATATAATAGAGACAGTAGATCTAGCTGGTCTGTCATAATATAATAGAGACAGTAGATCTAGCTGGTCTGTCATAATATAATAGAGACAGTAGATCTAGCTGGTCTGTCATAATATAATAGAGACAGTAGATCTAGCTGGTCTGTCATAATATAATAGAGACAGTAGATCTAGCTGGTCTGTCATAATATAATAGAGACAGTAGATCTAGCTGGTCTGTCATAATATAATAGAGACAGTAGATCTAGCTGGTCTGTCATAATATAATAGAGACAGTAGATCTAGCTGGTCTGTCATAATATAATAGAGACAGTAGATCTAGCTGGTCTGTCATAATATAATAGAGACAGTAGATCTAGCTGGTCTGTCATAATATAATAGAGACAGTAGATCTAGCTGGTCTGTCATAATATAATAGAGACAGTAGATCTAGCTGGTCTGTCATAATATAATAGAGACAGTAGATCTAGCTGGTCTGTCATAATATAATAGAGACAGTAGATCTAGCTGGTCTGTCATAATATAATAGAGACAGTAGATCTAGCTGGTCTGTCATAATATAATAGAGACAGTAGATCTAGCTGGTCTGTCATAATATAATAGAGACAGTAGATCTAGCTGGTCTGTCATAATATAATAGAGACAGTAGATCTAGCTGGTCTGTCATAATATAATAGAGACAGTAGATCTAGCTGGTCTGTCATAATATAATAGAGACAGTAGATCTAGCTGGTCTGTCATAATATAATAGAGACAGTAGATCTAGCTGGTCTGTCATAATATAATAGAGACAGTAGATCTAGCTGGTCTGTCATAATATAATAGAGACAGTAGATCTAGCTGGTCTGTCATAATATAATAGAGACAGTAGATCTAGCTGGTCTGTCATAATATAATAGAGACAGTAGATCTAGCTGGTCTGTCATAATATAATAGAGACAGTAGATCTAGCTGGTCTGTCATAATATAATAGAGACAGTAGATCTAGCTGGTCTGTCATAATATAATAGAGACAGTAGATCTAGCTGGTCTGTCATAATATAATAGAGACAGTAGATCTAGCTGGTCTGTCATAATATAATAGAGACAGTAGATCTAGCTGGTCTGTCATAATATAATAGAGACAGTAGATCTAGCTGGTCTGTCATAATATAATAGAGACAGTAGATCTAGCTGGTCTGTCATAATATAATAGAGACAGTAGATCTAGCTGGTCTGTCATAATATAATAGAGACAGTAGATCTAGCTGGTCTGTCATAATATAATAGAGACAGTAGATCTAGCTGGTCTGTCATAATATAATAGAGACAGTAGATCTAGCTGGTCTGTCATAATATAATAGAGACAGTAGATCTAGCTGGTCTGTCATAATATAATAGAGACAGTAGATCTAGCTGGTCTGTCATAATATAATAGAGACAGTAGATCTAGCTGGTCTGTCATAATATAATAGAGACAGTAGATCTAGCTGGTCTGTCATAATATAATAGAGACAGTAGATCTAGCTGGTCTGTCATAATATAATAGAGACAGTAGATCTAGCTGGTCTGTCATAATATAATAGAGACAGTAGATCTAGCTGGTCTGTCATAATATAATAGAGACAGTAGATCTAGCTGGTCTGTCATAATATAATAGAGACAGTAGATCTAGCTGGTCTGTCATAATATAATAGAGACAGTAGATCTAGCTGGTCTGTCATAATATAATAGAGACAGTAGATCTAGCTGGTCTGTCATAATATAATAGAGACAGTAGATCTAGCTGGTCTGTCATAATATAATAGAGACAGTAGATCTAGCTGGTCTGTCATAATATAATAGAGACAGTAGATCTAGCTGGTCTGTCATAATATAATAGAGACAGTAGATCTAGCTGGTCTGTCATAATATAATAGAGACAGTAGATCTAGCTGGTCTGTCATAATATAATAGAGACAGTAGATCTAGCTGGTCTGTCATAATATAATAGAGACAGTAGATCTAGCTGGTCTGTCATAATATAATAGAGACAGTAGATCTAGCTGGTCTGTCATAATATAATAGAGACAGTAGATCTAGCTGGTCTGTCATAATATAATAGAGACAGTAGATCTAGCTGGTCTGTCATAATATAATAGAGACAGTAGATCTAGCTGGTCTGTCATAATATAATAGAGACAGTAGATCTAGCTGGTCTGTCATAATATAATAGAGACAGTAGATCTAGCTGGTCTGTCATAATATAATAGAGACAGTAGATCTAGCTGGTCTGTCATAATATAATAGAGACAGTAGATCTAGCTGGTCTGTCATAATATAATAGAGACAGTAGATCTAGCTGGTCTGTCATAATATAATAGAGACAGTAGATCTAGCTGGTCTGTCATAATATAATAGAGACAGTAGATCTAGCTGGTCTGTCATAATATAATAGAGACAGTAGATCTAGCTGGTCTGTCATAATATAATAGAGACAGTAGATCTAGCTGGTCTGTCATAATATAATAGAGACAGTAGATCTAGCTGGTCTGTCATAATATAATAGAGACAGTAGATCTAGCTGGTCTGTCATAATATAATAGAGACAGTAGATCTAGCTGGTCTGTCATAATATAATAGAGACAGTAGATCTAGCTGGTCTGTCATAATATAATAGAGACAGTAGATCTAGCTGGTCTGTCATAATATAATAGAGACAGTAGATCTAGCTGGTCTGTCATAATATAATAGAGACAGTAGATCTAGCTGGTCTGTCATAATATAATAGAGACAGTAGATCTAGCTGGTCTGTCATAATATAATAGAGACAGTAGATCTAGCTGGTCTGTCATAATATAATAGAGACAGTAGATCTAGCTGGTCTGTCATAATATAATAGAGACAGTAGATCTAGCTGGTCTGTCATAATATAATAGAGACAGTAGATCTAGCTGGTCTGTCATAATATAATAGAGACAGTAGATCTAGCTGGTCTGTCATAATATAATAGAGACAGTAGATCTAGCTGGTCTGTCATAATATAATAGAGACAGTAGATCTAGCTGGTCTGTCATAATATAATAGAGACAGTAGATCTAGCTGGTCTGTCATAATATAATAGAGACAGTAGATCTAGCTGGTCTGTCATAATATAATAGAGACAGTAGATCTAGCTGGTCTGTCATAATATAATAGAGACAGTAGATCTAGCTGGTCTGTCATAATATAATAGAGACAGTAGATCTAGCTGGTCTGTCATAATATAATAGAGACAGTAGATCTAGCTGGTCTGTCATAATATAATAGAGACAGTAGATCTAGCTGGTCTGTCATAATATAATAGAGACAGTAGATCTAGCTGGTCTGTCATAATATAATAGAGACAGTAGATCTAGCTGGTCTGTCATAATATAATAGAGACAGTAGATCTAGCTGGTCTGTCATAATATAATAGAGACAGTAGATCTAGCTGGTCTGTCATAATATAATAGAGACAGTAGATCTAGCTGGTCTGTCATAATATAATAGAGACAGTAGATCTAGCTGGTCTGTCATAATATAATAGAGACAGTAGATCTAGCTGGTCTGTCATAATATAATAGAGACAGTAGATCTAGCTGGTCTGTCATAATATAATAGAGACAGTAGATCTAGCTGGTCTGTCATAATATAATAGAGACAGTAGATCTAGCTGGTCTGTCATAATATAATAGAGACAGTAGATCTAGCTGGTCTGTCATAATATAATAGAGACAGTAGATCTAGCTGGTCTGTCATAATATAATAGAGACAGTAGATCTAGCTGGTCTGTCATAATATAATAGAGACAGTAGATCTAGCTGGTCTGTCATAATATAATAGAGACAGTAGATCTAGCTGGTCTGTCATAATATAATAGAGACAGTAGATCTAGCTGGTCTGTCATAATATAATAGAGACAGTAGATCTAGCTGGTCTGTCATAATATAATAGAGACAGTAGATCTAGCTGGTCTGTCATAATATAATAGAGACAGTAGATCTAGCTGGTCTGTCATAATATAATAGAGACAGTAGATCTAGCTGGTCTGTCATAATATAATAGAGACAGTAGATCTAGCTGGTCTGTCATAATATAATAGAGACAGTAGATCTAGCTGGTCTGTCATAATATAATAGAGACAGTAGATCTAGCTGGTCTGTCATAATATAATAGAGACAGTAGATCTAGCTGGTCTGTCATAATATAATAGAGACAGTAGATCTAGCTGGTCTGTCATAATATAATAGAGACAGTAGATCTAGCTGGTCTGTCATAATATAATAGAGACAGTAGATCTAGCTGGTCTGTCATAATATAATAGAGACAGTAGATCTAGCTGGTCTGTCATAATATAATAGAGACAGTAGATCTAGCTGGTCTGTCATAATATAATAGAGACAGTAGATCTAGCTGGTCTGTCATAATATAATAGAGACAGTAGATCTAGCTGGTCTGTCATAATATAATAGAGACAGTAGATCTAGCTGGTCTGTCATAATATAATAGAGACAGTAGATCTAGCTGGTCTGTCATAATATAATAGAGACAGTAGATCTAGCTGGTCTGTCATAATATAATAGAGACAGTAGATCTAGCTGGTCTGTCATAATATAATAGAGACAGTAGATCTAGCTGGTCTGTCATAATATAATAGAGACAGTAGATCTAGCTGGTCTGTCATAATATAATAGAGACAGTAGATCTAGCTGGTCTGTCATAATATAATAGAGACAGTAGATCTAGCTGGTCTGTCATAATATAATAGAGACAGTAGATCTAGCTGGTCTGTCATAATATAATAGAGACAGTAGATCTAGCTGGTCTGTCATAATATAATAGAGACAGTAGATCTAGCTGGTCTGTCATAATATAATAGAGACAGTAGATCTAGCTGGTCTGTCATAATATAATAGAGACAGTAGATCTAGCTGGTCTGTCATAATATAATAGAGACAGTAGATCTAGCTGGTCTGTCATAATATAATAGAGACAGTAGATCTAGCTGGTCTGTCATAATATAATAGAGACAGTAGATCTAGCTGGTCTGTCATAATATAATAGAGACAGTAGATCTAGCTGGTCTGTCATAATATAATAGAGACAGTAGATCTAGCTGGTCTGTCATAATATAATAGAGACAGTAGATCTAGCTGGTCTGTCATAATATAATAGAGACAGTAGATCTAGCTGGTCTGTCATAATATAATAGAGACAGTAGATCTAGCTGGTCTGTCATAATATAATAGAGACAGTAGATCTAGCTGGTCTGTCATAATATAATAGAGACAGTAGATCTAGCTGGTCTGTCATAATATAATAGAGACAGTAGATCTAGCTGGTCTGTCATAATATAATAGAGACAGTAGATCTAGCTGGTCTGTCATAATATAATAGAGACAGTAGATCTAGCTGGTCTGTCATAATATAATAGAGACAGTAGATCTAGCTGGTCTGTCATAATATAATAGAGACAGTAGATCTAGCTGGTCTGTCATAATATAATAGAGACAGTAGATCTAGCTGGTCTGTCATAATATAATAGAGACAGTAGATCTAGCTGGTCTGTCATAATATAATAGAGACAGTAGATCTAGCTGGTCTGTCATAATATAATAGAGACAGTAGATCTAGCTGGTCTGTCATAATATAATAGAGACAGTAGATCTAGCTGGTCTGTCATAATATAATAGAGACAGTAGATCTAGCTGGTCTGTCATAATATAATAGAGACAGTAGATCTAGCTGGTCTGTCATAATATAATAGAGACAGTAGATCTAGCTGGTCTGTCATAATATAATAGAGACAGTAGATCTAGCTGGTCTGTCATAATATAATAGAGACAGTAGATCTAGCTGGTCTGTCATAATATAATAGAGACAGTAGATCTAGCTGGTCTGTCATAATATAATAGAGACAGTAGATCTAGCTGGTCTGTCATAATATAATAGAGACAGTAGATCTAGCTGGTCTGTCATAATATAATAGAGACAGTAGATCTAGCTGGTCTGTCATAATATAATAGAGACAGTAGATCTAGCTGGTCTGTCATAATATAATAGAGACAGTAGATCTAGCTGGTCTGTCATAATATAATAGAGACAGTAGATCTAGCTGGTCTGTCATAATATAATAGAGACAGTAGATCTAGCTGGTCTGTCATAATATAATAGAGACAGTAGATCTAGCTGGTCTGTCATAATATAATAGAGACAGTAGATCTAGCTGGTCTGTCATAATATAATAGAGACAGTAGATCTAGCTGGTCTGTCATAATATAATAGAGACAGTAGATCTAGCTGGTCTGTCATAATATAATAGAGACAGTAGATCTAGCTGGTCTGTCATAATATAATAGAGACAGTAGATCTAGCTGGTCTGTCATAATATAATAGAGACAGTAGATCTAGCTGGTCTGTCATAATATAATAGAGACAGTAGATCTAGCTGGTCTGTCATAATATAATAGAGACAGTAGATCTAGCTGGTCTGTCATAATATAATAGAGACAGTAGATCTAGCTGGTCTGTCATAATATAATAGAGACAGTAGATCTAGCTGGTCTGTCATAATATAATAGAGACAGTAGATCTAGCTGGTCTGTCATAATATAATACATAGAGACAGTAGATCTAGCTGGTCTGTCATATTATAATAGAGACAGTAGATCTAGCTGGTCTGTCATAATATAATAGAGACAGTAGATCTAGCTGGTCTGTCATAATATAATAGAGACAGTAGATCTAGCTGGTCTGTCATAATATAATAGAGACAGTAGATCTAGCTGGTCTGTCATAATATAATAGAGACAGTAGATCTAGCTGGTCTGTCATAATATAATAGAGACAGTAGATCTAGCTGGTCTGTCATAATATAATAGAGACAGTAGATCTAGCTGGTCTGTCATATATAATAGAGACAGTAGATCTAGCTGGTCTGTCATAATATAATAGAGACAGTAGATCTAGCTGGTCTGTCATAATATAATAGAGACAGTAGATCTAGCTGGTCTGTCATAATATAATAGAGACAGTAGATCTAGCTGGTCTGTCATAATATAATAGAGACAGTAGATCTAGCTGGTCTGTCATAATATAATAGAGACAGTAGATCTAGCTGGTCTGTCAATATATAGACAGTAGATCTAGCTGGTCTGTCATAATATAATAGAGACAGTAGATCTAGCTGGTCTGTCATAATATAATAGAGACAGTAGATCTAGCTGGTCTGTCATAATATAATAGAGACAGTAGATCTAGCTGGTCTGTCATGAAACAATAGAGACAGTAGATCTAGCTGGTCTGTCATATATAATAGAGACAGTAGATCTAGCTGGTCTGTCATATTATAATGGTTGATACTAGTCGTCTCAAATAAAACGTGAAGGACTCGGCGTTAATATGAGACAGTGATCTCTCTTTTGAATAATATAAGACCATTTCGAGGACAGCTTTTTTTTCCCATCTACGTAACATTGCAAAATCAGAAACTTTCGTCCAAAAATGATGCAGAATAAATTAATCCATGCTTTTGTCACTTCTAGGTTAGACTTACTGCCAATGCTCTATTTTCGGCTACCCGGATAAAGCACTAAATAACTTCAGTTAGTGCTAAATACGGCTGCTGACTAGCTGACTAGAACCAAAAAATTTGATCATATTACTCCAGTGCTAGCCTCTCTACACTGGCTTCCTGTCAAAGCAAGGCTGATTTCAAGGTTTTACTGCTAACCTACAAGCATTACATGGGCTTGCTCCTACCTATCTCTCTGATTTGGTCCTGCCGTACATACCTATACGTACGCTACGGTCACCAAGACGCAGGCCTCCTAATTGTCCCTAGAATTTCTAAGCAACAGCTGGAGGCAGGGCTTCTCCTATAGAGCTCCATTTTTATGGACGGTCTGCCTACCCATGTCAGAGACGCAAACTCGGTCTCAACCTGTAAGTCTTTACTGAAGACTCATCTCTTCAGTGGGTCATATGATTGAGTGTAGTCTGGCCCAGGAGTGGGAAGGTGAACGGAAAGGCTCTGGAGCAACGAACCGCCCTTGCTGTCTCTGCCTGGCCGGTTCCCCTCTTTCCACTGGGATTCTCTGCCTCTAACCCTATTACAGGGGCTGAGTCACTGGCTTGCTGGGGCTCTCTCATGCTGTCCCTGAGGGGGTGCGTCACCTGAGTGGGTTGATTCACTGTTGTGGTCATCCTGTCTGGGTTGGCGCCCCCCCCCCCCCCCCTTGGGTTGTGCCGTGGCGGAGATCTTTGTGGGCTATACTCAGCCTTGTCTCAGGATGGTAAGTTGGTGGTTGAAGATATCCCTCTAGTGGTGTGGGGCTGTGCTTTGGCAAAGTGGGTGGGGTTTATCCTTCCTGTTTGGCCCTGTCCGGGGGTGTCCTCGGATGGGGCCACAGTGTCTCCTGACCCCTCCTGTCTCAGCCTCCAGTATTTATGCTGCAGTAGTTTATGTGTCGGGGGGCTGGGGTCAGTTTGTTATATCTGGAGTACTTCTCCTGTCCTATTCGGTGTCCTGTGTGAATCTAAGTGTGCGTTCTCTAATTCTCTCCTTCTCTCTTTCTTTCTCTCTCTCGGAGGACCTGAGCCCTAGGACCATGCCCCAGGACTACCTGACATGATGACTCCTTGCTGTCCCCAGTCCACCTGGCCATGCTGCTGTTCCAGTTTCAACTGACCTGAGCCCTAGGACCATGCCCCAGGACTACCTGACATGATGACTCCTTGCTGTCCCCAGTCCACCTGGCCATGCTGCTGCTCCAGTTTCAACTTCCACCTGACTGTGCTGCTGCTCTAGTTTCAACTGTTCTGCCTTATTATTATTCGACCATGCTGGTCATTTATGAACATTGAACATCTTGGCCATGTTCTGTTATAATCTCCACCCGCACAGCAGAAGAGGACTGGCCACCCCACATAGCCTGGTTCCTCTCTAGGTTTCTTCCTAGGTATTGGCCTTTCTAGGGAGTTTTTCCTAGCCACCAGTGCTTCTACACCTGCATTGCTTGCTGTTTGGGGTTTTAGGCTGGGTTTCCTGTACAGCACTTTGAGATATCATGCTGATGTACGAAGGGCTATATAATGAATTTGATTTGATTTGATTCTAGCTGTCCTGTCATATTATAATAGAGACAGTAGATCTAGCTGGTCTGTCAATTAATAAAGAGGACACCGTAGATCTAGCTGGTCTGTCATAATGCAATTAGAGAACAGTAGATCTAGCTGGTCTGTCAAATATATAGAGAGACAGTAGATCTAGCTTCGGTCTGTCCATAATTTATAGAGACAGTAAGCATTACTCCATAGCTCGTCTGTCATAACCAATATAATATGAAGTCAGTAGATCTAGCTGGTCTGTCTTAATATAATGGAGCAGTAGGATTCTAAGCTGGTCCCTGGCCATTTATAATAATAGGAGGCAGTAAGATCTAGCTTGGTCTGTCCATAATATAATAGAGAGCATGTAGACTCTTAGCTGGCTGTCATAATATAAAAGAGACAGTAGATCTAGCGTGGTTCTGTTCATATTATAATTGAGAACAAGTAGATGCTAGCTGGTCTGCTCATAATATAATAGAGACAAAAGATCTAGCTGGTCTGCTCATAATATTTAATAGAGACAGTAGATTCTAGCTGGTCTGTCATAATATAATAGAGACAGTAGATCTAGCTGGTCTGTCATAATAATAGAGGACAGTAGATCTAGCTGGTCTGTCATGTAGTATCAATAGAGACAGTAGATCTGGCTGGTCTGTCATACATTTAATAAGATGAAGTAGATCTAGCTGGTCTGTCATCATATCAGATACGAGATAGTAAGATCTAGCTGGTCTTGTCATAATATAATAGAGACAGTAGATCTGCTGGTCTGTCATATATAATAGAGACAGTAATCCAGCTGGTCTGTCATAGATACAATAGAGACATAATCTGGCTGGTCTGTCATTAATATAAAGAGAAGTACATTATATCTAGCTGGTCTGTCATAATATAATAGGACAGTAGATATAGCTGATCTGTCAATATCTATCATAGGGACAGTAGATATAGCTGTGGTCTGTCACTAATTTAATAAGCAGACGCCTAGTATCTGAGCTGGTCCTATTCATAATATAATGATACAGTAGATCTAGGCTGGTCTGTCATTATTATAATCGAGACAGTAGATCCTGCTGGTCTGTCATAATCTAATAGAGACAGTAGATCTAGCTGGTCTTGTGTCATTCATATTTCACTCAGAGAGCCAGTAGATCTAGCTGGTCTGTCCTAATATAATAGAGACAGTAGATCTAGCTGGTCTGTCATAATATAATATAGACAGTAGATCTAGCTGGTCTGTCATACTCTACTAGAGAGGTAGATCTAGCTGGGTCTGTCATAATATAATAAGAATGTATCTAGCTGGTCTGTAATTATTATAATAGAGACAGTAGATCTACTGTCCGGTCATATTAATATAGAGACAGTAGATCGTAGCTGGTCGGTCATATATGATAGAGACAGTAGATCTAGTGGTCTCTGTATATAGAATAGACGAGAATAGATTCAGTGTCTGAACATATTAGAATAGAAGAAGCTCTAGCTGGTCTGTAATTATAATAGAGACAGTAGATCTAGTGGTTGTAATAATATCATTAGAGACAGTAGATCTAGCTGGTTATCAAATATAATAGAGACAGTAGATCTAGCTGGTCTGTCATAATATAATAGAGACAGTGATCTTAGCTGGTCTGTCATAATATAATAGAGACAGTAGATCTAGCTGGTCTGTCATAATATAATAGAGGACAGTAGTCTAGCTGGTCTGTGTCATTAATACTACTAGCGAACAGTCTGTACTAGCTGGTTCTGTCCTAATACCTATAGATACAGTAGATCTAGCTTGGTCTGTCCATAATATATAATATAGACAGTAGATCTAGTGGCCTGTCATTAATATACGAGACAGAATATCTAGATGGTCGCTCATTATCATAGAGACTAGTAGATTCTAGCTGGTCTGTCATCACTATCATAGAGACAGTAGATCTACCTGGTTCTGTCATATTTAAATAGAGACAAGTGATCATGCTGGTCTGGTGTATAATATAATAGAGACCGTAGATCTAACGCTGGTCCCTGTCAACTTATAATAGAACACATAGATCTAGCTGGTCTGTCATAATTATAATAGAGACAGTAGATCTATTTGCTGGTCTGTCATAATATAATAGAGACAGTAGATTCCTACTAGCTGGTCTGTCATAATAATCATAGTATGAACAAGTAGATCTAGCTGGTCTGTCTCATAATAGTAATAGATGACATTAGTCGAGACTGGTTCTGTCATATTTATAGTAGATGACGTAGATCAGCTGGTTCGGTCAATTAATGATGAATAGAGACAGTGATCTAGATGGTCTGTCATATTAAATAGAGACAGTTTAATCTATGCTGGTCTGTATTTATAATAGAGACCAGTAGATTCTAGCTGTCTGTCATTAATATAATAGAGACAGTAGATCTAGCTGGTCTGTCATTATAATAGAGACAGTAGATACAGCTGGTCTGTCATATTATAATAGAGACAGTATATCTAGCTGGTCTGTCATAATAAATAGAGACAAATTAGATCTAGTGGTCTGTCATATTATTAATAGAGAAGTCGATCCAGGCTGGTCTGTCATAATATAATAGAGACAGTAGATCTGAGCTGGTCTGTCAGACTATAATAGAGACAGTAGATTTAGCTGGTCTGTCATACGTTATCATTATATAGAGACAGTAGATCTAGCTGGTCTGTCATATATAATAGAGACAGTAGATCTAGCTGGTTCATGCTTTCACTCACTATAATGAGGACAGTAGATCTAGCCTTTGTCTGTCATAGTATAATGAGACAGTAGATCTAGCTGGTCTGTCAATAACTATAATAGAGCAGTAGATTAGCGGTCCTTTGCATAATACATAATAGAGACAGTAGACTATTGGTTGGTCATAATATAATAGATAGACAGTTCGATTCTAGCTGGTCTGTCATATATAACTAGACACTTAGAGTCTAGCGGTCTGTGCAACATAAAAGAGTACAGTAATCTTCTGGTACCTGATCATAATATAATAGAGACACACATATCTAGCTGGTCTGGCATCTTATCATAAGACAGTAGATATAGCTGCTGTACTGTCAATAATAATAAATAGAGACAGTAGATCTAGCATGGTCTGTCATATTATAATAGAGACAGTAGATCTAGCGGTCTGTCATCAATATCATAGAGACAGAGATCTAGCTGGTCTGTCATAATTAAATAGAGACAGTAGATCTAGCTGGTCTGTCACTCTATAGACAGTAGATCTAGCTGGGTCTGTAATATAAAAAGACATAGAACAGTAGATCAAGCTGGTCTGTCATATTAAAATAGAGACAGTAGATCTACTGGTCGGTAATATTAATTAACAGGAGAATCTGGATGGGTTCTGTCATGAATAATAGAGACAGTAGATCTAGCTGGGCTGTCATTATATATAGAGACAGTAGATCTAGCTGGTCTGTCATATATAATAGAGACAGTAGTCTAGCTGGTCTGTCATAATACAATAGAGACAGTAGATCTAGCTGGTCTGTCAAATATAATAGAGACAGTAGATCTCGCTGGTCTGTCATAATATCAATAGAGACAGTAGATCTAGCTGGTCTGTCATAATACAATAGAGACAGTAGATCTAGCTGGTCTGTCCATAAACAATTAAGAACAGTAAATCTAGCTGGGTTGTCAATATATTAATAGAGCAGTAGATCTATTGGTCTGTAATAATGTAACAGAGACAGTAGATTCTAGATGGTCTTGTTCATAAATTATAATAGAGACAGTAACGCTCTACGCTCGGTCCTGTCAATTTATAATCATGAGGACAGTAGATCTAGCTGGTCTGTCATACTATAATAGAGACAGTAGATCTAGTGGTCTGTCATAATGTAATTTAGACAGTAGTATCGACCTGGTCTGTATATATAATAGAGACAGTAGATCTAGCTGGTAGGTCATAATGAATAGAGAATGATTGATCTGCTGGTCTGTCATATTATAATAGGATAGTAGATCTAGGCTGGTCTATTCTAAATAATAGAGACAGTAGATCTAGTCTTGGTCTGTCATAATATAATAGAGACAGTAGAATCTAGCTGGATCTTCATAAATATAAAATATACAGTCTAATAGTTGAGCTGGTCTTGTCATCAGAGAGACCAAAGTACATCTGTAGCTGGTCTGTCTCGTCATTTAGTAGGAGACAGTAAACCTAGCTGGGTCTGTCATAATATAATAGAGACAGTAGATCTAGCTGGTCTGTCATAATTATAATAGAGACAGTTAGATCGAGCGTCTGTCCATAATATAATAGAGACAGGAAATCACCTGTCTGTCATAATATACATAACCAGTAGATCTGCTGTCTGTCATAATAATAGAGACATATCTAGTGGTCTGTCAATTATACTAGGACAGTATGATCTCGCTGGTCGGTATACATTTAATTGGAGTAGATCTACTGGTCTGTCATAATATAATAGAGACAGTAGATCTGAGTGGTCTGTCAGTATTATAATAGAGGACAGTGAGATCTAGCATGGTCTGTCATAATATAGGAGAGACAGTATATCTAGAGCTGGGTCTGTCATAATATAATAGGCAGGGACAGTAGCTCTAGATGGGTCTGTCATATATAGTCGAGACGTACCGTAGATCTAGCTGGTCTGTCATAATATAATAGAGACAGTAGATCTAGCTGGTCTGTCATAATATAATAGAGGACAGTAGATCTAGCTGGTCTGTCATACTACTTGTTTTTTTTTTTCTTGGTCTTTTAATATACAGGACAGTAGATCTAGCTGGTCTGTCATACAAATTAGAGACAGTAATCTAGCTGGTCTGTCATATTATAATAGAGACAGTAGATCTAGCTGGTCTGTGATGTGATCAATGAGAGACAGTAGATAGCTGTTGGTCTGTCATAATATAGCTTATAATAGAGACAGTAGATTCTGCTGGTCTGTCATATTATAATAAGAAGACAGTAGATCTAGCTGGTCTGTCATATTATAATAGCACGAGTCATCGCTGTATCTGTCTATTAATAGTATAATAGAGACAGTAGATCTCGTGGGTCGTCATAATATAATTAGAGACAATAGATCTAGATGGTCTTGTCATGATGACAAAATAGAGACAGTAGATCTAGTGTCATAGGTCTAGTCATGTTTATAATAGAGACAGAGATCCTAGCCTGGTTGTCACATTATAATAGAGACAGTAGATCTAGCTGGTCTGTCATCATATTATAATATAGACAGTAGATCTAGCTGGTCTGTCATAATTATAATAGAGACAGTAGATCTAGCTGGTCTTGTCATAATATAATAGAGGACAGTAGATTCCTAGCTAGGTATGTTCCATAATATAATAGAGACTAGGTAGATCTACCTGGTCTGTCATAATTATAATAGAGACAGTAGATTCTAGCTGTGGTACTGTCACCTAATTGTAATAGAAGACAGTAGTAGGTCTAGTTGGTAATGTCATAGTATAATAGAGACAGTAGATCTAGCTGGTCTGTCATAATATAATAGAGACCAGCTAGATCTTACCTGGTCTGTTCAATAGTAAAATAGAGACAGTATGATCTAGCTGGTCGTTCATGTTATAATAGAGACAGTAGATCCCTAGCTGGTCAATCACCTCATTCTAATAGAGACCGTAGATCAGCTGGTCTGTCCTAATAGTACTCGCCGCCAGTTAGATCTCGCTGGTCTGTTCCATGAATATAATAGAGACA